>NC_090247.1:77322383-77354883 GCF_037325665.1 Littorina saxatilis
CTTAAAAACAAAACAGCTACATACCACGGTAATTTTGCAAAAGAATAATGTACAATCTTTATGCTATTGAACAACTGCGAGTGCCTGTGCGCAAGCGTCGGTTTTCCGTTTCATTACAGGCCTGCTGTGCAAGGGAGGCAACTTCTAATAACTCTTTTGCGTGGTAAGGTATCTTTATGTAAGACCTATGGCCGCGCTATTTTCTGGCGAGACGGGTTTTGAGCCATTTTTACTGACAGAATTCGTCGATTATTTGTGAATTTGGATCTTTCGGATTCCTCTGACGTCTGTAACAGTAATCATCTACCGTGTCGACATTCACGTCAGCTGTGTCAACACCTACTTTTTGCTGATATTGCACATTGACAGAAACTGATCGAGTAATCTTCTTTTTTTGATGACCTGAAGGCTGAACAAAAGTGTTGCCTCATCTTCAGACATTCCAGTGGCCGGCGGCAAGCTTTGGAAGAACATGATTTATTCGCCGTTTTTGTAGATTTATCTTGGTTGTGAAAGATCGACTGGCTTCTGAATGTAAGAGAAACATGTCTGAAAAAGGATCTTTGAGTTCTCTGCTCAAATACCGGTTCAACAAACGTGCGTCTGACAAAATGAACCACAGCGACAGCAAAGACAGCGAGAGTGGCGATGGTGCTTTGTCGAACGGTGAGGACGTTTTCCGTGCTTTATCATCTGTCGCTGGTGGATGTCCTCTTGTTCGTCTCTGTTTTATCGTGAAACGGTTGGGGGGAAATCACAAGTAGACTCATGGTTGAGTTAGATCAGTACCTCAGTCAATGAGTCATTGTTCCTGATTTACTGGTTCAGTGGTTGTTTGTCTAAAACTTTTGATAGTAGTGTAAGTGAAGACCCTGGTACTGGTAGATCCTATATAGGTCTATGATCCTTGTGAGTATGATCCTTGTGAGTATGATTTGTGCACGACTAAACTAGTATTAGTATTAGTAGTAAACATATATATTTGTAAATGTACGGCTGTCGCAGGTGCCAGCAGCAGTAATGCAGCAGAACCATCAGGAGATAACTCTGGTTCTCCTGTGTTCAACAAGAAGTTTGGTCGGCCAGAATCATCAGGTGATGCTGCGTCTCCATGGCTGTCCAAGTCTCACGGGATGACTTCTAATGGGGACCAGAAAATGAAAGGGTAACTTAGTTTTATACGCCTTGAAGTTCAAGTTTGTTGATGTGATTGACAAGTTTATTATTGAATTTGAAGATGATTTATCTAATTGACCTAGATTTATATTACTCGCTGTCAGTGTGGCAGAAGGGGTCTAAGTGGGTGCATTCCCTTTCGTCAGTCTTTACTTAGGTAGGTTTTTGTTTTTTTAAGTATTGTTTGCTTTTCTGTTTGATCAAATTTTCTATGCCTGTGGTTTTTTTTCTATCACCGTGAGCCTGTCAATCATCCTTCATGCTTGCATTGCTGAGCCTGTCAATCATCCTTCATGCTTGCATTGCTGAGCCTGTCAATCATCCTTCATGCTTGCATTGCTGAAGTTTCTGTTCTCTCCTGTGGCTCCTCTCATCAGCAAGAGCAGGCAGAAGTACAAGCGCGTGAGGACTTACACCACTTCTGATTCTGACAGCGAAACAGACGCCACGGCGACCTTGACCTCGGAGTCCCAGTCCCCGGGGGAGGAGGGTGGTTCCCAGGGTGACGCCCAGCAGTGGGAACAACAGCTACGCACCAACTTTCCCGCCGCAACCTCTCTGCAAGTCAGGGCTGCCGTTGCCGCGGCTACTAGAGCTGGCAATTTTGAAGCTGGGGAGGACTACCTGGTGAAAGGTGATACATTGAGAAAGATTGTTAACCTTTGTTTCATTGAGAAAGATTGTTAACCTTTGTTTCATTTGCTTGCACTTTGCTTGGATTTGTTCTTTTATTCAATTATTCTTTGTTTTGCTTGTTTAACATTCAGGCATGGGAATTGTCCGCCGAACGGCGGATTTCCGCCGAAATTTTTGTTTGTTCCGCCGGAAAAGCAAAAGTGTCCGCCGAAAAAATAAAAGGGGGGAAGGCACACAAAAAAAGCACTGGTTACTTTTGCCTTAGCGCAAAAGCCCGCGAAAACTGTCCGTACTTTGTTCACGCACTGCTACCGCCCGCCTCAGTTACTTCAACTTTGAGTGAAACAGCTCGCTGTTGATTCGCGGGCACGCTATAGGATTCGCGGGCACGCGACAGCATTGAACGCAGTGTACCAGTGAAAATGTCGATCGCGCGTGTTGTAAAACATGGTCAAAGATTCGATGACACTGGATGCGCGAACAAATGGAAATGGGAGTGGGTGTCGGCTGTTGTGGAAGTGAATAGAGACAAACAGCGCGTCGGCACCCGTTTTAGAAAAATTGATGTCCGTGGTTCAGCACAGTGGTGCATCGTCTGCAACACATACTAACTGTTACTGGCATCTCCGCAAGAAGAAGCACATTGAAACGTGCTCTTCTTTGAAGGACAATCAACGTTTGCCAGGTGGGTTTTTTTCTGCTCAAGTAAGGCACAGTGCTCCTGAATTGTTTGATTTTCCTTCGATTTTATACGGCAGAAGAAGAACAGATTTTGGCTCAAGTCAAGCGAAGAACACCGCTCTAGATCTGAACTTTGCGCATCTGTTTCAGTTTTTCTCCATTCGAATGTCACTGTGCTGATCGTATTCGTAATCTTCGAACTACATTTACCAAATTTAAGCAAGGGTTGGAGCTGGGCTGGTACCCAAACCGCTAACCCACAAATCGAAGAAAAATCTATGCGTTGAGCCTTATTTTCTTCTTCTTTTTTGTATACTTTTTTTTTAAACTCCTTGTAAGAGATCATGGGAAAGTAACTTAAGTAGGCAATTCTTATTGGTGAGCCTTTGTAACTTTTATGTTTGAAAATAAACCAGATTGTGTTACAAGTTACATTTTCCTGTTTGTCTCAACAGATCAATTTTTTTAACAAATTTTAACCATATAATACATGTATATTTTTTTTCTTCAAAAATTGGTACTAAAAACTCTGATTCTAAAAACAGAATTTAATGGCAAACTTGGAGCTCAGATGACACCAGATTGCACCATCTGGGTTCTTTGGAGAAAAAAATTTCCGGGGGGGCATGCCCCCGGACCCCCCTAGTAAGGCTAGGCGCTTCGCGCCGTCAACTTGACGCTTCGCGTCTTCAGTTAAAAATTTTCCGCCTTTTTTACAATTTTCAATTCCCATGCCTGAACATTACTTTGGTGCTTGTGTGTGAGTGAGGCTGAGTGATAAAAAAAATCCATCTCACACGGCATAAATAAATCCCTGCGCCTTGAATATGTGCGCGATATAAATTGCATAAAATTTAAAAAATAAATCCCTGCGCTTAGAACTGTACCCACGGAATACGCGCGATATAAGCCTCATATTGATAGCCTGTATAAACCATTGTGTGTGAGTGAGGCTGAGTGAGGCTGAGTGATAGCCTGTATAAACCATTGTGTGTGAGTGAGGCTGAGTGATAGCCTGTATAAACCATTGTGTGTGAGTGAGGCTGAGTGATAGCCTGTATCAACCATTGTGTGTGAGTGAGGCTGAGTGATAGCCTGTATCAACCATTGTGTGTGAGTGAGGCTGAGTGATAGCCTGTATAAACCATTGTGTGTGAGTGAGGCTGAGTGATAGCCTGTATAAACCATTGTGTGTGAGTGAGGCTGAGTGATAGCCTGTATAAACTCTGTTTCTTTTGATCTGGGTGAATGGAGACATGGACGCAAACTGAAATTTGTTGATATACTATCCTTTGTTGAGAGTGGAAGATAATTGGAGGCAAACAGGTGGTAGTCACTAAAGCCTTGTTATTGTTCTTGATGGGGTGAAGGGTTTTCTCTTCTGTGAACTAATAAGCTTTTCTTATATATATTTGTGTTAACGAGTACATTCATAAAGAGTTGATTAGTATGGCAGTTGAGACAAACTACTACTGGCACTATATCATCAGGCAATGCATCACCCTTTAACCTTAACCTTCCTGGGTTTTCACAAATATTATGCAATTGCAATAGGCCCTGGTGATATGTTATGAAATAACAACAATAACATGTGCTGTTGTACAGGTAACTCTGCGTTGAAACGAAGCCACCAGGAGGTTGAGGAAGAGGAGGACGATGCCCCTCAGGTCAAGGCCACCTACAAACGCATCCGCATCATGTCGGGTGACAGCGACACACAGAGTACCCTGCCCTTGTCTCTCAACAACTCGCAGCATGTCAACGACTCGCAGCGCACGGAGAGTTACAGTCTGGGGGACACACAGCGCACAGAGAGCTACTCGCTCTCACAGTCGGAGGAAACGAGCGTGGAGTTCTTGCGAGAAGCATTCCCCGGTCTGCCGCACCAGGTGACATTTCACTTTGACCTTCAACCCTTTCAAGTTTCAACATCTATCATCAGGAACATTTTGCACTCCCCACATGCACCCACAATGTGTTTGAAAGCTGACTTGGGCACCAGTGAATGATATCCCCCCCCCCCCCCCCCCAACAAAAACAACAAATACACACACACACACACACACACACACACACAAACACACACAAACACACACACACACACAGAGAAACTGTAGTAAATAGATATGTATGTGGGTACTGAAATATACTGTCATTCCCACAACCCCACCGGCATCACCTTATGAAGTGGGAGCAAGAATGTATTCATTCTTTTTGTATTTTTTTGTAACAATGTTGTTTTTTTAAGCGTGTAAAGTTTTCATTTTCTTTGCAGCGCCTGTGCCAAGTTCTGCGAGATTGCCACGGCAACACGGACCAGGCGGTGGTGGTGCTGAGCAGTGACGTGAAGGACGCAGAGCAGAAAGCTCGGCCACAGTCATCCACAGCACGCGGCACTCGCACCACTAACAACGGTCAGTGTCTGCAGCACACGTTGACACGACAAAACCACTGTGGTGGTGATGATTTGCTGTGGTGAAATGTTGACAGCATCTGAGAATGAAGCAAATGCTTGTTCGTATGTTTGAAGTCTGTTTGTAACATGAAATTACTGCAGTCCATCTGGTAAGTTTGGAACAAGCATTCCCTTTGCTATGGTGTAGCTTTAGTTTAAACTGGTAGGAATCTTCAGATCAGAAAAAAGAGTATCAAGTGGCTTGAGCCTATGTTGCAGGGGGGCTTTAGGCTCATAAAGAAAAGCATTGAATGATACCTTGTTGCATTGAGTGATTTGCAGCTGATGGGTTACTTGCTGTTTGCAGGGAAACATGAATCACTCAGCCTGTCTGATGAAGACGAGGACTACGATGAGGAGGAAGATGAAGACAGCGATGACAGTGTGGTGAGTTCTCTTCACTTTCATAGTCTGCCAAACAATCACATCTATTTTGAAGAAAGCAAAGAAAAGGTGACTTTGAGATGCACTTCAACAGCTTAGTGGTAAGGACGTTAGCCTTCCAGTTCCATATGGAAGGTTCAGGGTTCAGGGTTTGAATCCTGGCCATGTCTGGTGGGTTAAGGGTGGAGAGTTTTCCAATCTCCCAGGTTGCAGACCCGCTAGTGCCTAATCCCCCTTTATGTGCAGACCTGCTAGTGCCTTATCCCTCTTCATGTGTAGACCTGCTAGTGCCTTATCCCCCTTAATGTGTAGACCTGCTAGTGCCTTATCCCCCTTCATGTGTAGACCTGCTAGTGCCTTATCCCTCTTCATGTGTAGACCTGCTAGTGTCTTATCCCTCTTCATGTGTAGACCTGCTAGTGCCTTATCCCTCTTCATGTGTAGACCTGCTAGTGCCTAATCCCCCTTCATGTGTAGACCTGCTAGTGCCTTATCCCCCTTCATGTGTAGACCTGCTAGTGCCTTATCCCCCTTCATGTGTAGACCTGCTAGTGTCTTATCCCCCTTCATGTGTAGACCTGCTAGTGCCTTATCCCCCTTAATGTGTAGACCTGCTAGTGCCTTATCCCCCTTAATGTGTAGACCTGCTAGTGCCTTATCCCCCTTCATGTGTAGACCTGCTAGTGTCTTATCCCTCTTCATGTGTAGACCTGCTAGTGCCTAATCCCCCTTCATGTGTAGACCTAGTGCCTAATCCCCCTTCATGTGTAGACCTAGTGTCTTATCCTCCTTCATGTGTAGACCTAGTGCCTTATCCTCCTTCATGTGTAGACCTAGTGCCTAATCCCCCTTCATGTGTAGACCAGCTAGTGCCTAATCCCCCTTCATGTGTAGACCTGCTAGTGCCTTATCCTCCTTCATGTGTAGACCTGCTAGTGCCTTATCCCCCTTCATGTGTAGACCTAGTGCCTTATCCTCCTTCATGTGTAGACCTGCTAGTGCCTAATACCCCTTCATGTGTAGACCTAGTGCCTTATCCCCCCTCATGTGTAGACCCGCTAGTGCCTTATCCCCCTTCATGTGTAGACCTAGTGCCTTATCCCCCTTCATGTGTAGACCTAGTGTCTTATCCCCCTTCATGTGTAGACCTGCTAGTGCCTTATCCCCCTTCATGTGTAGACCTAGTGCCTAATCCCCCTTCATGTGTAGACCTAGTGCCTTATCCCCCTTCATGTGTAGACCTGCTAGTGCCTTATCCCTCTTCATGTGTAGACCTGCTAGTGCCTTATCCCCCTTCATGTGTAGACCTAGTGCCTTATCCCCCTTCATGTGTAGACCTGCTAGTGTCTTATCCCCCTTCATGTGTAGACCTGCTAGTGCCTTATCTCCCTTCATGTGTAGACCTGCTAGTGCCTTATCCCCCTTCATGTGTAGACCTGCTAGTGTCTTATCCCCCTTCATGTGTAGACCTAGTGCCTTATCCCTCTTCATGTGTAGACCTAGTGCCTTATCCCCCTTCATGTGTAGACCTAGTGCCTTATCCCCCTTCATGTGTAGACCTGCTAGTGCCTTATCCCCCTTCATGTGTAGACCTAGTGCCTAATCCCCCTTCATGTGTAGACCTAGTGCCTAATCCCCCTTCATGTGTAGACCTGCTAGTGCCTTATCCCCCTTCATGTGTAGACCTGCTAGTGCCTTATCCCCCTTCATGTGTAGACCTAGTGCCTTATCCCCCTTCATGTGTAGACCTAGTGCCTTATCCTCCTTCATGTGTAGACCTAGTGCCTTATCCCCCTTCATGTGTAGACCTAGTGCCTTATCCCCCTTCATGTGTAGACCTAGTGCCTTATCCCCCTTCATGTGTAGACCTAGTGCCTTATCCTCCTTCATGTGTAGACCTAGTGCCTTATCCCCCTTCATGTGTAGACCTGCTAGTGTCTTATCCCCCTTCATGTGTAGACCTGCTAGTGCCTTATCCCTCTTCATGTGTAGACCTAGTGCCTTATCCCCCTTCATGTGTAGACCTAGTGCCTTCTCCCCCTTCATGTGTAGACCTGCTAGTGCCTTATCCCCCTTCATGTGTAGACCTGCTAGTGTCTTATCCCCCTTCATGTGTAGACCTGCTAGTGTCTTATCCCCCTTCATGTGTAGACCTGCTAGTGCCTTATCCCCCTTCATGTGTAGACCTGCTAGTGCCTTATCCCCCTTCATGTGTAGACCTGCTAGTGCCTTATCCCCCTTCATGTGTAGACCTAGTGCCTTATCCCCCTTCATGGGTAGACCTAGTGCCTTATCCCCCTTCATGTGTAGACCCGCTAGTGTCTTATCCCCCTTCATGTGTAGACCTGCTAGTGCCTTATCCCCCTTCATGTGTAGACCTGCTAGTGCCTTATCCCCCTTCATGTGTAGACCTAGTGCCTTATCCCCCTTCATGTGTAGACCTGCTAGTGCCTTATCCCCCTTCATGTGTAGACCTGCTAGTGCCTTATCCCCCTTCATGTGTAGACCTAGTGTCTTATCCCCCTTCATGTGTAGACCTGCTAGTGTCTTATCTCCCTTCATGTGTAGACCTGCTAGTGCCTTATCCCCCTTCATGTGTAGACCTGCTAGTGCCTTATCCCCCTTCATGTGTAGACCTGCTAGTGCCTTATCCCCCTTCATGTGTAGACCTGCTAGTGCCTTATCCCCCTTCATGTGTAGACCTAGTGCCTTATCCCCCTTCATGTGTAGACCTAGTGCCTTATCCCCCTTCATGTGTAGACCTGCTAGTGCCTAATCCCCCTTCATGTGTAGACCTAGTACCTTATCCCCCTTCATGTGTAGACCTGCTTGTGCCTTATCCCTCTTCATGTGTAGACCTGCTTGTGCCTTATCCCCCTTCATGTGTAGACCTAGTGCCTAATCCCCCTTCATGTGTAGACCTAGTGCCTAATCCCCCTTCATGTGTAGACCTAGTACCTTATCCCCCTTCATGTGTAGACCTGCTTGTGCCTTATCCCCCTTCATGTGTAGACCTAGTGCCTTATCCCCCTTCATGTGTAGACCTGCTAGTGCCTTATCCCCCTTCATGTGTAGACCTGCTAGTGCCTTATCCCTCTTCATGTGTAGACCTGCTAGTGCCTTATCCCCCTTCATGTGTAGACCCGCTAGTGTCTTATCCCCCTTCATGTGTAGACCTGCTAGTGCCTTATCCCCCTTCATGTGTAGACCTGCTAGTGTCTTATCCCCCTTCATGTGTAGACCTGCTAGTGCCTTATCCCCCTTCATGTGTAGACCTAGTGCCTTATCCCCCTTCATGTGTAGACCTAGTGCCTTATCCCTCTTCATGTGTAGACCTGCTAGTGCCTTATCCCCCTTCATGTGTAGACCTGCTAGTGCCTTATCTCCCTTCATGTGTAGACCCGCTAGTGCCTTATCCCCCTTCATGTGTAGACCTAGTGCCTTATCCCCCTTCATGTGTAGACCTGCTAGTGCCTTATCCCCCTTCATGTGTAGACCTAGTGCCTTATCCCTCTTCATGTGTAGACCTGCTAGTGTCTTATCCCCCTTCATGTGTAGACCTAGTGCCTTATCCCTCTTCATGTGTAGACCTGCTAGTGTCTTATCCCCCTTCATGTGTAGACCTAGTACCTTATCCCCCTTCATGTGTAGACCTAGTGCCTTATCCCCCTTCATGTGTAGACCTAGTGCCTTATCCCCCTTCATGTGTAGACCTAGTGCCTTATCCCCCTTCATGTGTAGACCCGCTAGTGCCTTATCCCCCTTCATGTGTAGACCTAGTGCCTTATCCCCCTTCATGTGTAGACCTGCTAGTGCCTTATCTCCCTTCATGTGTAGACCTAGTGCCTTATCCCCCTTCATGTGTAGACCTAGTGTCTTATCCCCCTTCATGTGTAGACCTGCTAGTACCTTATCCCCCTTCATGTGTAGACCTGCTAGTACCTTATCCCCCTTCATGTGTAGACCTAGTGCCTTATCCCCCTTCATGTGTAGACCTAGTGCCTTATCCCCCTTCATGTGTAGACCTAGTGTCTTATCCCCCTTCATGTGTAGACCTAGTACCTTATCCCCCTTCATGTGTAGACCTAGTACCTTATCCCCCTTCATGTGTAGACCTAGTGTCTTATCCCCGTTCATGTGTAGACCTAGTACCTTATCCCCCTTCATGTGTAGACCTAGTGCCTTATCCCCCTTCATGTGTAGACCTAGTGCCTTATCCCCCTTCATGTGTAGACCTAGTACCTTATCCCCCTTCATGTGTAGACCTAGTGTCTTATCCCCCTTCATGTGTAGACCTAGTGCCTTATCCCCCTTCATGTGTAGACCTAGTGCCTTATCCCCCTTCATGTGTAGACCTAGTGTCTTATCCCCCTTCATGTGTAGACCTAGTGCCTTATCCCCCTTCATGTGTAGACCTGCTAGTGTCTTATCCCTCTTCATGTGTAGACCTAGTGCCTTATCCCCCTTCATGTGTAGACCTGCTAGTGCCTTATCCCCCTTCATGTGTAGACCTAGTGCCTTATCCCTCTTCATGTGTAGACCTAGTGCCTAATCCCCCTTCATGTGTAGACCTGCTAGTACCTTATCCCCCTTCATGTGTAGACCTAGTGCCTAATCCCCCTTCATGTGTAGACCTGCTAGTGCCTTATCCCCCTTCATGTGTAGACCTAGTGCCTTATCCCTCTTCATGTGTAGACCTAGTGCCTTATCCCCCTTCATGTGTAGACCTAGTGTCTTATCCCCCTTCATGTGTAGACCTAGTGCCTTATCCCCCTTCATGTGTAGACCTAGTGCCTTATCCCCCTTCATGTGTAGACCTAGTGTCTTATCCCCCTTCATGTGTAGACCTAGTGCCTTATCCCCCTTCATGTGTAGACCTAGTGCCTTATCCCTCTTCATGTGTAGACCTAGTGCCTAATCCCCCTTCATGTGTAGACCTGCTAGTGCCTTATCCCCCTTCATGTGTAGACCTAGTGCCTAATCCCCCTTCATGTGTAGACCTGCTAGTGCCTTATCCCCCTTCATGTGTAGACCTGCTAGTGCCTTATCCCCCTTCATGTGTAGACCTGCTAGTGTCTTATCCCTCTTCATGTGTAGACCTAGTGCCTTATCCCCCTTCATGTGTAGACCTGCTAGTGTCTTATCCCTCTTCATGTGTAGACCTAGTGCCTTATCCCCCTTCATGTGTAGACCTGCTAGTGCCTTATCCCCCTTCATGTGTAGACCTGCTAGTGTCTTATCCCCCTTCATGTGTAGACCTAGTGCCTTATCCCCCTTCATGTGTAGACCTGCTAGTGTCTTATCCCCCTTCATGTGCAGACACAAGCACTATGGCCTAGTAATGCACACACACACACACACAAAAAAGACCGGCCCCCGTAGCGCTGTGGTTAGCGCATCGGGCTGCAGGCCGGGAGGTCGTGGGTTCGAATCCCATCAGGGTCATGTGGGTTTTTCGGGCTACGGTTGGCTCCTACCCAGAGTGGAAGTGCTATGGTTCCTATGGGAAGGCTGGGATCACACAGCCGAGTGTCATTCACTTAACGAATGCGACTTTGAGGGTGCTCAGGTTCTGTATACCTGACCAACACCACAGGTGCGGCAGTTCTCGGGCCTGGTTGATGCCAGGATATATTATGACAGTAAGAGTAGAGTGCTGCCCTGTCACGTAGTCTCAAAAACCAAATTGGAAATCCAAAGCATCATCATAATCATCCTCATCTCATTAATCATCCAAAATATAAATTGTCCTTGCTCTTGTGGCCCTTCATGCCCGGAGCTCTCATGGTGACCTTGGTCTCAGTGTTCCTGTTCGATCCTTCCCTGAATAGTAGTTCTGCTGTCAGTCTTCAACGTGTGACGTTCTGGGGGGTCGACGGAGGGACGTGGTGGCGGTCTGCTCCCTGGAGGGGACGCTCACTCAGTCTGGCTCCGCGACTTAAAAGTCAATGTCGTTAATAGGGGGCATAGTAGGTAGTGGGCTGCGTCCGTTAGCTCGGGACAGACCCACTACTGAACACCGTCGAAGTGACTCAGCAGAAGTGCAGTGTCATCTTCCGAGGGTAGCCTACCACAGTGACCCGACATCCCCCCCTGGAGCGTCTGTAAAATCGACAAGTCTGGCAGCGGAACGAAATTCAGAGGTGGTTGGAGCAGTGAGTGCAGGGACGGGGCGGTGTGAGAGCACAACAAGACAAGGAACAGGTGTAAGGGGAAGAAAAAAAAAAAGTAATGCACAAAAAAGATCCAGTAAAGCAAAACAAATTAATGTTTGTTTCCTAACCTATGACAAGGCCGGACAAATTAGTCAGTTGGCTAGTAATTATTTATTTTGAGGATTAAAGTGACATGTGTTGTGACAGGATGCGGACAAGAACACCAGCAAGCAGGAGCTGATCCTGTCATTCCTGGAGGAAGCCACTCTTGTTGAGCTGATGGTGCTGCCAGGGTGTTCCCGCAAAAAGGCCGAGGCCCTGATTGAGTTGCGGCCCTTTGGATCATGGGAAAAGATGGTGAGTCACGTAGTCAGAAAAGATCAATGGAGATTGTGTTCTGGCAAAAAGGCTGAGGCCCTGATTGAGTTGCGACCATTTGGGTCATGGGAAAAGATGGTGAGTCGAGAAGATCAATGGTGACGTAGTCAATGTACCACATATTTCACTACAAACATTAATTCAACAAGAAATTCCTACCCTGCACACGGAGCCGCCAGGCTGTTGACTCTTGTCATGTGTACAAGTTGAGGGTGCTCCTGGTGGACATGTGGACAGGTCTGTTGGGGTGGACAGGATCACTTACTCTTGTCATGTGTACAAGGTAAAGGGTGCTCCTGGTGGACATGTGGACAGATCTGTTGGGGTGGACACGATCACTTACTCTTGTCATGTGTACAAGGTAAAGGGTGCTCCTGGTGGACATGTGGACAGGTCTGTTGGGGTGGACACGATCACTTACTCTTGTCATGTGTACAAGGTAAAGGGTGCTCCTGGGGGACATGTGGACAGATCTGTTGGGGTGGACAGGATCACTTACTCTTGTCATGTGTACAAGGTAAAGGGTGCTCCTGGTGGACATGTGGACAGGTCTGTTGGGGTGGACAGGATCACTTACTCTTGTCATGTGTACAAGGTAAAGGGTGCTCCTGGTGGACATGTGGACAGATCTGTTGGGGTGGACAGGATCACTTACTCTTGTCATGTGTACAAGGTAAAGGGTGCTCCTGGTGGACATGTGGACAGATCTGTTGGGGTGGACAGGATCACTTACTCTTGTCATGTGTACAAGGTAAAGGGTGCTCCTGGTGGACATGTGGACAGATCTGTTGGGGTGGACAGGATCACTTACTCTTGTCATGTGTACAAGGTAAAGGGTGCTCCTGGTGGACATGTGGACAGGTCTGTTGGGGTGGACAGGATCACTTACTCTTGTCATGTGTACAAGTTGAGGGTGCTCCTGGTGGACATGTGGACAGGTCTGTTGGGGTGGACAGGATCACTTACTCTTGTCATGTGTACAAGGTAAAGGGTGCTCCTGGTGGACATGTGGACAGGTCTGTTGGGGTGGACAGGATCACTTACTCTTGTCATGTGTACAAGGTAAAGGGTGCTCCTGGTGGACATGTGGACAGATCTGTTGGGGTGGACAGGATCACTTACTCTTGTCATGTGTACAAGGTAAAGGGTGCTCCTGGTGGACATGTGGACAGGTCTGTTGGGGTGGACAGGATCACTTACTCTTGTCATGTGTACAAGGTAAAGGGTGCTCCTGGGGGACATGTGGACAGGTCTGTTGGGGTGGACAGGATCACTTACTCTTCCACATACATTTAAATAACTACACCATTCTTGCAGATGGAGATGCTAAAGAATGCCAAGTCACTGTCCTACTCACTGGTGCACGGTTGCTACGAGATCATCCAGCTGCGCAACGTGGTGGTGCGCCTGATGAAGCAGTGTGAGCAGATCTCCGGTCAGATGGAGCTGGTGGTCAGCAAGCTGACCGGGCGACTGGACGGACCCCACGACGACGAGGACCAGGTCACCACGCAGCCCAAACTCCTCAACGCTGAGTTAGTTCCCTTTCTTTTTTTCATTTCTCACACGTATCTTTCGTTTGAGTACTTTCTGCAGGTTCCAGTGTGGTTGTCTGGCTAAGCACAGGTCTGACATACTTGAGGTTCACGATGTAACAAAGCAGAGGTCTGACATACTTGAGGTTCATGATGTAACAAAGCAGAGGTCTGACATACTTGAGGTTCATGATGTAACAAAGCAGAGGTCTGACATACTGGAGGTTCATGATGTAACAAAGCAGAGGTCTGACATACTTGAGGTTCATGATGTAACAAAGCAGAGGTCTGACATACTGGAGGTTCATGATGTAACAAAGCAGAAGTCTGACATACTTGAGGTTCATGATGTAACAAAGCAGAAGTCTGACATACTTGAGGTTCATGATGTAACAAAGCAGAGGTCTGACATACTGGAGGTTCATGATGTAACAAAGCAGAAGTCTCACATACTTGAGGTTCATGATGTAACAAAGCAGAAGTCTGACATACTTGAGGTTCATGATGTAACAAAGCAGAGGTCTGACATACTGGAGGTTCATGATGTAACAAAGCAGAAGTCTCACATACTTGAGGTTCATGATGTAACAAAGCAGAGGTCTGACATACTTGAGGTTCACGATGTAACAAAGCAGAGGTCGGACATACTTGAGGTTCATGATGTAACAAAGCAGAAGTCTGACATACTTGAGGTTCATGATGTAGCAAAGCAGAAGTCTGACATACTTGAGGTTCATGATGTAACAAAGCAGAGGTCTGACATACTTGAGGTTCATGATGTAACAAAGCAGAAGTCTCACATACTTGAGGTTCATGATGTAACAAAGCAGAAGTCTGACATACTTGAGGTTCATGATGTAACAAAGCAGAGGTCTGACATACTTGAGGTTCACGATGTAACAAAGCAGAGGTCTGACATACTTGAGGTTAATGATGTAACAAAGCAGAGGTCTGACATACTGGAGGTTCATGATGTAACAAAGCAGAAGTCTGACATACTGGAGGTTCATGATGTAACAAAGCAGAGGTCTGACATACTTGAGGTTCACGATGTAACAAAGCAGAGGTCTGACATACTTGAGGTTCATGATGTAACAAAGCAGAGGTCTGACATACTGGAGGTTCATGATGTAACAAAGCAGAAGTCTGACATACTTGAGGTTCATGATGTAACAAAGCAGAAGTCTGACATACTTGAGGTTCATGATGTAACAAAGCAGAGGTCTGACATACTTGAGGTTCACGATGTAACAAAGCAGAGGTCTGACATACTTGAGGTTCATGATGTAACAAAGCAGAGGTCTGACATACTGGAGGTTCATGATGTTACAGCAGAGGTCTGACATACTGGAGGTTCATGATGTAACAAAGCAGAAGTCTGACATACTGGAGGTTCATGATGTAACAAAGCAGAAGTCTGACATACTGGAGGTTCATGATGTAACAAAGCAGAAGTCTGACATACTTGAGGTTCATGATATAACAAAGCAGAAGTCTGACATACTGGAGGTTCATGATGTAACAAAGCAGAGGTCTGACATACTGGAGGTTCATGATGTAACAAAGCAGAAGTCTGACATACTGGAGGTTCATGATGTAACAAAGCAGAGGTCTGACATACTGGAGGTTCATGATGTAACAAAGCAGATTGCTGGACTTCACCCTGGGGTGCAGTTGCTTTGCGCAAAGTGACATGATTTGTGTTGTATTACTTTCTCCAGGTTGATGTGTGTGGGTGTGAAGGAAGAAGCTATTGTCATGAATATCATTCCTGCAGCCTGGTCTCAAAGTGACATGATTTGCGTTGTATTACTTTCTCCAGGTTGATGTGTGTGGGTGTGAATGAAGAAGCTATTGTCATGAATATCATTCCTGCAGCCTGGTCTCAAAGCTGACTGGATTCATTGTAACGTCAGGGTTGCACTGGGAAACGTGCAAAATAATCTTTGTTAAAACGGCTGTGTAAAGTGTTGTGTTGGTGTGTGTGTCAGGTTGGAGCTGAAGCCGTACCAGCTGATCGGTCTCAATTGGCTGCGCATCATGCATTCACAGCAACTCAATGGAATCCTGGCAGATGAAATGGTGAGAAACCTTTTTTTGTTCCCACCTAAATTTGTCATAACTTAAAAATTTTTAGAGCATTTTTTGACATTAAATGTTACTGCTGGTGTTGCACAACGTAACACTGACAGCAAACAGCAAATTGAACTTTGAATACTAGAAACTCTCACAGGCTTGTGTAAACATTATTGGTCACGTGTTGATTGAGTTTTGTTCCTGTACCTGTGTGTACCCAGACCACTGCCTCTCAAGGATCCCTACAGTTCAAGTGTGGCTGTTGCTAATCAAGTCATGTGTTTCAGTCCCACACATTACTCGGCAGACTTTTCACGTTTTGGACCTGTTTGCCAGCCGTTATTACTGTGGCTTGAAGGTTTATTTTATTGTGTTTGTGTGTCTTGAGCTGAAGTGTGTTATGTTCAGTGTCTGGGCAAGACGATCCAGGCCATTGTTTTGTTTTATTGTGTTTGTCTCAATGTGTGTCTTGAGCTGAAGTGTGTTATGTCCAGGGTCTGGGCAAGACGATCCAGGCCATTGTTTTGTTTTATTGTGTTTGTGTCAATGTGTGTCTTGAGCTGAAGTGTGTTATGTCCAGGGTCTGGGCAAGACGATCCAGGCCATTGTTTTGTTTTATTGTGTTTGTGTCAATGTGTGTCTTGAGCTGAAGTGTGTTATGTCCAGGGTCTGGGCAAGACGATCCAGGCCATTGTTTTGTTTTATTGTGTTTGTGTCAATGTGTGTCTTGAGCTGAAGTGTGTTATGTCCAGGGTCTGGGCAAGACGATCCAGGCCATTGTTTTGTTTTATTGTGTTTGTGTCAATGTGTGTCTTGAGCTGAAGTGTGTTATGTCCAGGGTCTGGGCAAGACGATCCAGGCCATTGTTTTGTTTTATTGTGTTTGTGTCAATGTGTGTCTTGAGCTGAAGTGTGTTATGTCCAGGGTCTGGGGAAGACGATCCAGGCCATTGTTTTGTTTTATTGTGTTTGTGTCAATGTGTGTCTTGAGCTGAAGTTTGTTATGTTCAGTGTCTGGGCAAGACGATCCAGTCCATTGTTTTGTTTTATTGTGTTTGTGTCAATGTGTGTCTTGAGCTGAAGTGTGCTATGTCCAGGGCCTGGGCAAGTTGTGTTTGTGTCAATGTGTGTCTTGAGCTGAAGTGTGTTATGTCCAGGGTCTGGGCAAGACGATCCAGGCCATTGTTTTGTTTTATTGTGTTTGTGTCAATGTGTGTCTTGAGCTGAAGTGTGTTATGTCCAGGGTCTGGGCAAGACCATTCAGGCCATCGCCTTCCTGGCCCACCTGATGGAGGAGGGGGAGGAGGGGCCTCATGTCATCATCGTGCCGTCCTCCACCATAGGTATGTCTTTAGTCACATAGACACGGTGTATTATAGTATGTCTTTAGTCTTACCTACCAGGTGTTGTACCTGTGTCATCATCGTGCCGTCCTCCACCATAGGTATGTCTTTAGTCACATAGTATTATAGTATGTCTTTAGTCTTACCTACCAGGTGTTGTACCTGTGTCATCATCGTGCCGTCCTCCACCATAGGTATGTCTTTAGCCACTTACACAAGGTGCATATCTAGTTTTTACCTTAACTTTCTGATGGTCTTTTTTTTTTCTATCGCCTGGGTTTTTTTTACGTCAAATCCAAAAAACAACAAAATAATCCATACGACGATTGTGTCATCATCATACCGTCCATCACGGGTGTATCCACTTTTCGTCTTTCATCCCAGAACATGGCTTGATTCGTTTTTTCATCAAAATTAGATGACTTTTGGACATAACTCTGTCCAGTGTTTATGGGTTGTGGAAGAGTTGTTTTCCCTTGTTCTGGATCTGGATCTGGATGTAGTACATTGCAGTAGCCAATAATGGCTGTCGTCGCAATGGGCGAGAGAGCGCAGCGTGACGGAGTTTAAAAACTTTCTATACATGCATGCCCTTCCAGGTTGGTGGTGTCAACTGCTGGAATTTGGGCAGTGTTTAAAAGCAGGATAAAAACACCTGGCGGTGCGCCTATGGTGGTGGGGCCCTGCCAACACCTGATGTAAATGTGTTGGCAGTTGCTGAATGTACCACGGAGTCTTGTAGGCGGTTCCATTCAGTCGGCGTCCTGACAAAAAAAGAGTTTCTATACGGTTCAGATCGGCTATCCGGAATTTTGAAGGGTCTCGAGTTGTTGTAGACTCGCTTCTCAACGGGGTTTTCTGATGTGCACCCGTAAAACTTTGTTGATATAATTTTCCGCTTGGTCTTATCTGCGGGGGTGAGGAAACTTTCTGGGGGTATAGCTGGTACTTGTCCTCCCGTTATTTTATATAGCATTGTCAGGCGGAGTTGTTTGCGCCGATCTGCAAGTGTGGGTAGGTTTAGTCGCTGTAGCATTGCTGTGATGCAGCCAGGTTCTCTGGATCTGTAGTCTTTGCAGATGAATCTGGCTGCCTTGTGCTGTACCTTCTCGATTTTGTCGATGTCCTGTTTTAGATAAGGGTCCCACACAACTGCCCCATACTCAAGGGTCGATCGGACAAGAGTGACGTACGCCATGCGTCTGCACTCTTGCGGGCAGTTGTGCAGGTTTCTTCGTAGGAATCCGAGGACGGACCCTGCCTTGTTGCAGATGTTGCAGATGTGGGGTGACCATTTCAGGTCGGAGGATATTTGGATGCCGAGATAGGTACTCTGGCTGACGTGTTTAAGGATGGTATTGTCCAGTGTGTAGAAGTGTTGTTTCCATGGTTTCCATGGCTGGTCATTCTGTTGCTGATGATTGGTTGTGTTGTATATGCAGAGAACTGTCTGGTCATTGTGTGCTGATGATTGGTTGTGTTGTATATGCAGAGAACTGTCTGGTCATTTTGTGCTGATGATTGGTTGTGTTGTATGTATGTGTAGAGAACTGTCTGGTCATTGTGTGCTGATGATTGGTTGTGTTGTATGTATGTGCAGAGAACTGTCTGGTCATTTTGTGCTGATGATTGGTTGTGTTGTATGTATGTGCAGAGAACTGTCTGGTCATTGTGTGCTGATGATTGGTTGTGTTGTATATGCAGAGAACTGTCTGGTCATTTTGTGCTGATGATTGGTTGTGTTGTATGTATGTGTAGAGAACTGTCTGGTCATTGTGTGCTGATGATTGGTTGTGTTGTATATGCAGAGAACTGTCTGGTCATTTTGTGCTGATGATTGGTTGTGTTGTATGTATGTGTAGAGAACTGTCTGGTCATTGTGTGCTGATGATTGGTTGTGTTGTATGTATGTGTAGAGAACTGTCTGGTCATTGTGTGCTGATGATTGGTTGTGTTGTATGTATGTACAGAGAACTGTCTGGTCATTGTGTGCTGATGATTGGTTGTGTTGTATGTACAGAGAACTGTCTGGTCATTGTGTGCTGATGATTGGTTGTGTTGTATGTGTAGAGAACTGTCTGGTCATTGTGTGCTGATGATTGGTTGTGTTGTATGTGTAGAGAACTGTCTGGTCATTGTGTGCTGATGATTGGTTGTGTTGTATGTATGTGCAGAGAACTGTCTGGTCATTTTGTGCTGATGATTGGTTGTGTTGTATGTGTAGAGAACTGTCTGGTCATTGTGTGCTGATGATTGGTTGTGTTGTATGTGCAGAGAACTGTCTGGTCATTGTGTGCTGATGATCGGTTGTGTTGTATGTGCAGAGAACTGTCTGGTCATTGTGTGCTGATGATTGGTTGTGTTGTATGTATGTGTAGAGAACTGTCTGGTCATTGTGTGCTGATGATTGGTTGTGTTGTATGTATGTGCAGAGAACTGTCTGGTCATTGTGTGCTGATGATTGGTTGTGTTGTATGTGTAGAGAACTGTCTGGTCATTGTGTGCTGATGATTGGTTGTGTTGTATGTATGTACAGAGAACTGTCTGGTCATTGTGTGCTGATGATCGGTTGTGTTGTATATGCAGAGAACTGTCTGGTCATTGTGTACTGATGATTGGTTGTGTTGTATGTATGTACAGAGAACTGTCTGGTCATTGTGTGCTGATGATTGGTTGTGTTGTATGTATGTGTAGAGAACTGTCTGGTCATTGTGTGCTGATGATTGGTTGTGTTGTATGTGTAGAGAACTGTCTGGTCATTGTGTGCTGATGATTGGTTGTGTTGTATGTATGTGTAGAGAACTGTCTGGTCATTGTGTGCTGATGATTGGTTGTGTTGTATGTGTAGAGAACTGTCTGGTCATTGTGTGCTGATGATTGGTTGTGTTGTATGTGTAGAGAACTGTCTGGTCATTGTGTGCTAATGATTGGTTGTGTTGTATGTATGTGCAGAGAACTGTCTGGTCATTGTGTGCTGATGATTGGTTGTGTTGTATGTATGTGTAGAGAACTGTCTGGTCATTGTGTGCTGATGATTGGTTGTGTTGTATGTGCAGAGAACTGTCTGGTCATTTTGTGCTGATGATTGGTTGTGTTGTATGTATGTACAGAGAACTGTCTGGTCATTGTGTGCTGATGATTGGTTGTGTTGTATGTGCAGAGAACTGTCTGGTCATTTTGTGCTGATGATTGGTTGTGTTGTATGTATGTGCAGAGAACTGTCTGGTCATTTTGTGCTGATGATTGGTTGTGTTGTATGTATGTACAGAGAACTGTCTGGTCATTGTGTGCTGATGATTGGTTGTGTTGTATGTGCAGAGAACTGTCTGGTCATTTTGTGCTGATGATTGGTTGTGTTGTATGTATGTGCAGAGAACTGTCTGGTCATTGTGTGCTGATGATTGGTTGTGTTGTATGTGCAGAGAACTGTCTGGTCATTGTGTGCTGATGATTGGTTGTGTTGTATGTGCAGAGAACTGTCTGGTCATTGTGTGCTGATGATTGGTTGTGTTGTATGTGCAGAGAACTGTCTGGTCATTGTGTGCTGATGATTGGTTGTGTTGTATGTATGTGCAGAGAACTGTCTGGTCATTGTGTGCTGATGATTGGTTGTGTTGTATGTATGTACAGAGAACTGTCTGGTCATTGTGTGCTGATGATTGGTTGTGTTGTATGTATGTGCAGAGAACTGTCTGGTCATTGTGTGCTGATGATTGGTTGTGTTGTATGTATGTGTAGAGAACTGTCTGGTCATTGTGTGCTGATGATTGGTTGTGTTGTATGTATGTGTAGAGAACTGTCTGGTCATTGTGTGCTGATGATTGGTTGTGTTGTATGTATGTGCAGAGAACTGTCTGGTCATTGTGTGCTGATGATTGGTTGTGTTGTATGTATGTGCAGAGAACTGTCTGGTCATTGTGTGCTGATGATTGGTTGTGTTGTATGTATGTGTAGAGAACTGGCTGAGAGAGATGGCCCTGTGGTGCCCGGCGCTGGGCGTGATCGTGTACTACGGGTCACCGGAGGAGAGACGCGCCACCAGACATTCCATCATGTACGAGGGCCGGGAGAACTTCCACGTTCTCCTCACAACGTAAGTCAAGCTATTTGATAACTACATTGTCATGCAGTAGTGATGACGTCCACGTTCTCCTCACAACGTAAGTCAAGCTATTTGATAACTACATTGTCATGCAGTAGTGATGACGTCCACGTTCTCCTCACAACGTAAGTCAAGCTATTTGATAACTACATTGTCATGCAGTAGTGATGACGTCCACGTTCTCCTCACAACGTAAGTCAAGCTATTTGATAACTACATTGTCATGCAGTAGTGATGACGTCCACGTTCTCCTCACAACGTAAGTCAAGCTATTTGATAACTACATTGTCATGCAGTAGTGATGACGTCCACGTTCTCCTCACAACGTAAGTCAAGCTATTTGATAACTACATTGTCATGCAGTAGTGATGACGTCCACGTTCTCCTCACAACGTAAGTCAAGCTATTTGATAACTACATTGTCATGGAGTAGTGATGACGTCCACGTTCTCCTCACATTGTGAGTCAGGCTTCTTGATAACTACACTGCAACTTCACAGTTCTCCTCAGCTGTTCCTGGTTTTATTTATTGGTCAGTTATTTTTAAACTGTAACAAAGATCTGTTAAATGTTTTTGTTAATAGTAAGAAATGCTTGCACAAGTTGCTTTGAAGTGTTGTCTGACCAGCTTGTTGTTTGATTGTATCAAGTCATGGCTGACTTAACCATAATCTTGATTAAGCTACCGTCACACCTGTCTGTAACCACCTCTTAAGAGACAACCATAATCTTGATTAAGCTACCGTCACACCTGTCTGTAACCACCTCTTAAGGGCAGACCGGGTAGGCAAAATTAGTTATTTTTGGTCTCATACACCTTTTTGGGGTTGTTGCATTTTTCACACCTTTGAACATCCTGGAATGCATTCAATAATCTGCTTTTGTCATTTTAGACATGTATTCATGTAAATAAAACCATTTTCAAACCGATGTTTTGTTGTTTTTGTCTGTGTTTTATCCAAAAAATCGAAAAAATGGTCTACTTTGGATACTCCGTGCTGGTAAATGTGCGCACATGACATGACCCTTCGCTGTTCAAACTGTGTGGAAATTTCCGTTCTTCAAGATGACGTCATCACCGTTGGGGAATTTCCGTTGACATAGGCACAAAGAGAGAGAATCCGTTCCAACCGAAACCCCGGAATTAATATATGCAAATATATGTAGGTCAAAGGCATTTGGCGCAAGCGCAGTAGACAATTTATCAGTCCCCCGGTGTCAACAAATCCATGACTTTTTCACCGATTCAGCAGCATTTTTCAAAGTTTTGAGCTGCGGAGAACAACCCTAACATTGGAAATGTTCGGCATAGTGGCAAGAAATATCAGAGAAAGATGAACCAGCAGCAGCGAACAGTAGAAGGAAGTAACAACACTCCGAAATGAACCAACATGATCGAATTGAAGCAGACGACATTCTAAGATTCTTGACTCGACGAGGTGGGTTTTGCTTCTTTCTCTTTTCGATCTTGTTTGTTTGACAACGTGATTTATTGCACATTGTTATGTTGTTGTTGTTGTAAGAATGTGTTAGGGTTTGCAGGTAAATGATAAACAGTTTGTGTCTGAAGTATTTTGCGGGTTTCTTGATCCAATTTACTGACCATGCCGTTGCCGCACCCCCCCCCCCCCCCCCCCCCCCCTCGATCATCTCTGTGATATCGTCTTCACAACCCCTATTTTATTGGTCTTCGCTGGCCAGTCCTTGAGAGCTTACTATGGTGTAACATGTCATCATTATTCTTTGTCTGGGGTCAAACTGAGAAGCAGCATCTGAGCGATGTACGACTGACACAGTTTCTGTTTCTGGTCATTGACCGTAGGAAAATAAGTACCCTACTAGAGAGCGTTCTCTAATTCTAAAGGATTGGTTTACACCAGCATGGCTGACCAACCTATCATTGACAGCAATATTGTTGTCAAATCTTTTCCATTAACTAAGGAATAAAAAAAATAGATCCAATTTACTTCACCAAAGAAAAAAAAAGAGTTAAACTAAAGGACTGGGGATGCAACTCATCATCATGAATCAAAAGCATAAAGATCACCTGCAAACAGTGCTAGGTTTAGGAAATCTGAAAATGTATACACACACACAGAACACACACACACACACACACACACAAAACAGACAACAGACAAGAAACAAGCAAATACATAGCAAGTGTGATGAAATAAATTAATTTTAAAAGAAAAATATGAAAAGAAAGAAAGAAAGAAAGAAAATAATTCAGCTAGTTTCAGTATTAGTTCCTGTGTGTATGTGATTGTGTGGTTACTCAAATCCCATAGTAAACTTGACATGTAAATTTTGTGATAGGGGCCGGTATGTATATATATATGGGATAACCTTCTGTGAGGTTTAGTGTGTGACAGGGTGAGAATACTTTGATTTCTTTTGCTTTTTCGTGGCTGCTTTTATTTTCAATTATTTATCATTATATATATTAAAACATACACTTTTTTGTCATTAAGTTGTGTGTGTTTGGGTATTAATAAGTAGTGCAAATCCACATGTAATGAGTATGAGTCACTGTTAAATTAATGAATGTCTTTTGTGTGTGTGTGTGTGTGTGTGTGTGTTCGTCAACCGACATATGTGGGTACGAGCCGCTGAGGTGGTTGTAAGAAAACCCGCCTGGTTTAGTGGTTGGGGGCTGATTGGGATTTCTGATTTACCGGCCTAGCCAAAAAGTTGAGGTACACCCCATGTAACATGGTCATTTGCAAAATAAAGTACAAGCACTTGTTGACGTTTATATTGAGTCTTAAAATTTGCAGCTTATTACAAACAAAAACCATGGACAGTTGTATCAAATATTAAATCAGTGTTTGTGTATTTATTAGGTTGGAGCAAGGGGAGAGCCAGTCCTCCTGTGGTGGCAGCGAGGAGAAAGATTGACCTGATGGAAAAGTTTGCTAAACCGGAACTACCCTCCTCCACAGCAGAAACATCAGCTTTGCCATCTTCTGACCAACCATAAGAAGATACAGATACTTTGCCATCTTCTGACCCATCACAAGCAGATATGGATACTGGTACTGTGCAACGTCACTCCGCTGACATGTGTTGGGCTTTTGTCAACATTGATCAGCTCAATCTATTGCTGAAAGGTCTATATCCTGTACTGAATGCTTGTCTGATAGCAGTCTGATTATGAAAGAAGGTGATGCATCACCCCAAGGATTTGCACAGGCCCTGCATCTGGAGTGCATATGAGTGTCCATTCAAGTCTGCAGTTGTTTACTCTTCTCCCGGTGTTTGCAACGCTTCGGGTGGTAAAGTTGAATTTAAAATAATCCGCGTATGACCATGTTGGTACATGGAAAGGGACATTCAGCTTTACAGAAATGTGCTGCAGTGTTAGGATTGAGCACAGAAATACTGTAATTAAAATGTTGCAACTTTTGAATGGCTTGATAGCTTTGTTCCATTTGTGTATATATAATTATGTAATGTTGTTGATGATTTTGTGAAGCATCATTTCTATGCAATGGAATAAGAAATCAGTGCATCCGTTGGGTTTTTATGAGTCTGACAGTTTGGTTCTGATCAATATTTTCATATCAGCACAAACACAGATAATTGACTTTTTTAATGTTTTCATATGATTTTTTTTTAAATCAAAAAAATCTGATAATTTGATTATCAAATCATTTCCCCTTCATAGTTAAAGTGTTATTCTGGTTAAAAAAAACACCCCATTAATTCAAGCTCTACTGTGGTACTAGTTTACCGGGGTACTAGTGAGACTCTTTTACATGCTGTTTTCTCTACATGTAATTTGAGACAAAATGTGGTAATTAAAATGTTGTAACTTTTGAATGGCTAGATGGATTTGTTCCAATTTTGTATATGTTGTTTATGATTTGTGAAGCACCATTTCTGTGCATGGAATAAGAATACAGTGGATTCCTTGTGTTTTTATGAGTCCGACAGTTTCGTTTTGATTCATATCTGCACTAACATAGATGAGTTTTCAAATGATTTTTTAAAAAAAGTCTGGATAATTTGATCGTCAAATCATTTCCCCATCATAGTAAAGTGGTTATTCTTAGAAAAACATATCAATTCAGGCTGCACTGTGCTACTAGTTTGAGTTACTGGTTGGAATCTTTCAAATGCTGTTTTCTCTGAATGTAATTTTCAGACAAACATCTGTAATTAAAATGTTGCAACTTTTGAATGGCTTGATGGATTTGTTTCATTTTTGTTTATGTTGTTTATGATTTGTAAAGCGTCAGTTTTGTGTATGGAATAAGAGTTAAGTGCATTGGTTGGGTTTTTATGAGTCTGACAGTTTGGTTCTGATTCATGTTTTCATATCGGTACAAACAAAGATGGTTGTTTTCATATGATGTATATAAAAAAAATCCTGATAATTTGATTGTCAAATCCTTTTCCCTACATAGTAAAGTGGTCATTCTGATAAAAACATATGAATCCAGGGTGCACTGTGCTACTGGTTTTTTTATGTACTGGTTCAAATCTTTAAAATGCTGTTTTCTCTGAATGTAATTTTCAGACAAAACGCTACAATTAAAATGTTGCAACTTTTGAAAGGCTTGATGGATTTGTTCAGTTTTTGTATATGTTGTTTATGAGTTGTACAGCATCAGTTCTGTGTATGGAATAAGAGTTCAGTGCATTGGTTGGGTTTTTATGAGTCTGACAGTTAGGATCTCATGTATTTTTCTTATCAGAACTGAACCGGTAACTGAAAATGCTAAATTAAAATAATATATTGCTTAGAAATGCTTTTCGATACACAGAATTATTAAACACACACATATTGCTGCAAAGAAGAAAAATTGGATCAAAACATGCACTGGTTCACAAACTGCAACATTTTAAAAAAAGCACATTTTATAAGGTTTTTCTCACATTTTGGTGAATAAAACCCGCAAAAATTGCTTTTCACTCAAAATTTAAAATGGTTTCCCTTAATTAGGTTATTCTGCTTGCAAAAATCAAACAAGCAGCAAGCTGTTTCCAAAATAAAATAAAAAAGTGCTTGCCTACCCTGTCCCCCCTTAAGAGACAACCATAATCTTGATTAAGCTACCGTCACACCTGTCTGTAACCACCTCTTAAGAGACAACCATAATCTTGATTAAGCTACGTCACACCTGTCTGTAACCACCCCTTAAGAGACAACCATAATCTTGATTAAGCTACCGTCACACCTGTCTGTAACCACCCCTTAAGAGACAACCATAATCTTGATTAAGCTACCGTCACACCTGTCTGTAACCACCCCTTAAGAGACGGATGGAAAGAGGTTTTGATAGACAGGTGGTTGCTATGGTGAATTAATAGGAAACAAGTCGCGTAAGGCGAAATTACAACATTTAGTCAAGCTGTCGAACTCACAGAATGAAACTGAACGCACTGCATTTTTTTCAGCAAGACCGTATACTCGTAGCATCGTCAGTTCACCGCTCGTGGCAAAGGCAGTGAAATTGACAAGAAGAGCGGCGTAGTAGTTGCGCTGTGCTGCATAGCACGCTTTTCTGTACCTCTCTTCGTTTTAACTTTCTGAGCGTGTTTTTAATCCAAACATAGCTTATCTATATGTTTTTGGAATCAGGAACCGACAAGGAATAAGATGAAATTGTTTTTAAATCGATTTCGGACATTTTATTTTAATCATAATTTTTATATTTTTAATTTTCAGAGCTTGTTTTTAATCCGAATATAGCATATTTATATGTTTTTGGATTAGAAAATGATGAAGAATAAGATGAATGTAATTTTGGATTGTTTTATAAAAAAAATAATTTTAATTACAATTTTTAGATTTTTAATGACCAATTTTTAAGCCTCCAAGCTGAAATGCAATACCAAAGTCCGGCCTTTGTCGACGATTGCTTGGCCAAAATTTCAATCAAATTGATTGAAAAATGAGGGTGTGACAGTGCCGCCTCAACTTTTACAAAAAGCCGGATATGACATCAAAAACATTTATCGAAAAAATGATAAAAAATGTCTGGGGATATCATACCCAGGAACTCTCATGTAAAATTTCATAAAGATCGGTCGAGTAGTTTACTCTGAATTGCTCTACACACACACACGCACAGACAGACAGAGACACACACATACACACACACATACACCATGACCCTCGTCTCGATAAAAAGACGTGGGGATCCTGTGTGGTGGGCGTAATGGGCAGGCAGTTGGAGGGCTGGTAGGACTGTTTGTAAACATTGTGTTCCAGTTACAACATGGCCACAGGGGGGTGGAGGGCTGGTAGGACTGTTTGTAAACATCGTGTTCCAGTCACAACATGGCCACAAGGGGGTGGAGAGCCGGTAGGACTGTTTGTAAACATTGTGTTCCAGTTACAACATGGCCACAGGGGGGTGGAGGGCAGGTAGGACTGTTTGTAAACATTGTGTTCCAGTTACAACATGGCCACAGGGGGGGTGGAGGGCTGGTAGGACTGTTTGTAAACATTGTGTTCCAGTTACAACATGGCCACAGGGGGGTGGAGGGCTGGTAGGACTGTTTGTAAACATTGTGTTCCAGTTACAACATGGCCACAAGGGGGTGGAGGGCTGGTAGGACTGTTTGTAAACATTGTGTTCCAGTTACAACATGGCCACAAGGGGGTGGAGGGCTGGTAAGACTGTTTGTAAACATTGTGTTCCAGTTACAACATGGCCACAGGGGGGTGGAGGGCAGGTAGGACTGTTTGTAAACATTGTGTTCCAGTTACAACATGGCCACAGGGGGGGTGGAGGGCTGGTAGGACTGTTTGTAAACATTGTGTTCCAGTTACAACATGGCCACAGGGGGGTGGAGGGCTGGTAGGACTGTTTGTAAACATTGTGTTCCAGTTACAACATGGCCACAAGGGGGTGGAGAGCCGGTAGGACTGTTTGTAAACATTGTGTTCCAGTTACAACATGGCCACAAGGGGGTGGAGGGCTGGTAGGACTGTTTGTAAACATTGTGTTCCAGTTACAACATGGCCACAGGGGGGTGGAGGGCTGGTAGGACTGTTTGTAAACATTGTGTTCCAGTTACAACATGGCCACAGGGGGGTGGAGGGCTGGTAGGACTGTTTGTAAACATTGTGTTCCAGTTACAACATGGCCACAGGGGGGTGGAGGGCTGGTAGGACTGTTTGTAAACATTGTGTTCCAGTTACAACATGGCCACAAGGGGGTGGAGAGCCGGTAGGACTGTTTGTAAACATTGTGTTCCAGTTACAACATGGCCACAGGGGGGTGGAGGGCTGGTAGGACTGTTTGTAAACATTGTGTTCCAGTTACAACATGGCCACAGGGGGGTGGAGGGCTGGTAGGACTGTTTGTAAACATTGTGTTCCAGTTACAACATGGCCACAGGGGGGTGGAGGGCTGGTAGGACTGTTTGTAAACATTGTGTTCCAGTTACAACATGGCCACAGGGGGGTGGAGGGCTGGTAGGACTGTTTGTAAACATTGTGTTCCAGTCACAACATGGCCACAGGGGGGTGGAGGGCTGGTAGGACTGTTTGTAAACATTGTGTTCCAGTCACAACATGGCCACAGGGGGGTGGAGGGCTGGTAGGACTGTTTGTAAACATTGTGTTCCAGTGACAACATGGCCACAGGGGGGTGGAGGGCTGGTAGGACTGTTTGTAAACATTGTGTTCCAGTCACAACATGGCCACAGGGGGTATACAACATGGCCACAGGGGGGTGGAGGGCTGGTAGGACTGTTTGTAAACATTGTGTTCCAGTTACAACATGGCCACAGGGGGGTGGAGGGCTGGTAGGACTGTTTGTAAACATTGTGTTCCAGTCACAACATGGCCACAGGGGGGTATACAACATGGCCACATGGGGGTGGAGGGCTGGTAGGACTGTTTGTAAACATTGTGTTCCAGTTACAACATGGCCACAGGGGGGGGGGGGGGTGGAGGGCTGGTAGGACTGTTTGTAAACATTGTGTTCCAGTTACAACATGGCCACAGGGGGGTGGAGGGCAGGTAGGACTGTTTGTAAACATTGTGTTCCAGTTACAACATGGCCACAGGGGGGTGGAGGGCTGGTAGGACTGTTTGTAAACATTGTGTTCCAGTTACAACATGGCCACAAGGGGGTGGAGGGCTGGTAGGACTGTTTGTAAACATTGTGTTCCAGTTACAACATGGCCACAGGGGGGTGGAGGGCTGGTAGGACTGTTTGTAAACATTGTGTTCCAGTTACAACATGGCCACAGGGGGGTGGAGGGCTGGTAGGACTGTTTGTAAACATTGTGTTCCAGTTACAACATGGCCACAGGGGGGTGGAGGACCGGTCTCTCTTTAAGAAGTTCCAGTTTCACTGTGCGGTCTTTGACAATGTAAAAATTGTGTTCCAGTTACAACATGGCCACAGGGGGGCTGGAGAACGCGTCTCTCTTCAAGAAGTTCCAGTTTCACTGTGCGGTCTTTGACAATGTAAAAATTGTGTTCCAGTTACAACATGGCCACAGGGGGGCTGGAGAACGGGTCTCTCTTCAAGAAGTTCCAGTTTCACTGTGCAGTCTTTGACTAAATGTATACATTGTGTTCCAGGTACAACATGGCCACAGGGGGGGTGGAGGACCGGTCTCTCTTCAAGAAGTTCCAGTTTCACTACGCGGTCTTTGACGAGGGGCACATGCTGAAGAACATGTCTTCACTCCGATTCCAGAACCTCATGAAAATCTCTGTGAGTGGTAGTGTATCTATTTAATGTCAAGTATCGCCTGACGTAGAGGCTGAACAAACCTGTTAGATTTTATTTGAATTGACAGTGTGTGTCTATTCTCTTCTTCTTGGTTCTTGTCATATGTCTCTCCTTTGGAAAGAAGCACAACTTGAAACAGAAAATGTTAGAAAAAAAATCCACAGTTGTATGTTTTTGTGTGTGGTTCAAATAATGTAGGTACTCAGCAGTGACTTGAAAAAATAAATGAATAGATAGGCTGTATGACAGTATGTTCCAAAGTGTCACCTGTGGCAAAGTTTCTCAGGTTGATAAGTACTTGTACAAGTCTGTCCATGTTGTTGACGTCATCTAACAAATTATTCACATTATGAAACACCCGACCCCCTTCCCCCAAAAAACCAATAAAAACGACAACAGCAACCAAATTCACACACACACAGAACAGAAAGAAAGAATAAAGTGCCTGATGAGTCCTCAATTATCTATAACTTGGAAATGGAAGTACCTGTGACAAAAATGTCATTGGATGCATTGAAACGGTGGCAAAGTTGGAATGCATGCTCACGTTGATATTGTGTTTCACCAGACAGAACATACTGACGTTGATATTGTGTTTCACCAGACAGAACATACTGACGTTGATATTGTGTTTCACCAGACAGAACATACTGACGTTGATATTGTGTTTCACCAGACAGAACAAACTGACGTTGATATTGTGTTTCACCAGACAGAACATACTGACGTTGATATTGTGTTTCACCAGACAGAACAAACTGACGTTGATATTGTGTTTCACCAGACAGAACATACTGACGTTGATATTGTGTTTCACCAGACAGAACATACTCACGTTGATATTGTGTTTCAGCAGACAGAACAAACTGATGTTGATATTGTGTTTCACCAGACAGAACAAACTGATGTTGATATTGTGTTTCACCAGACAGAACATACTGACGTTGATATTGTGTTTCACCAGACAGAACAAACTGACGTTGATATTGTGTTTCACCAGACAGAACATACTGATGTTGATATTGTGTTTCACCAGACAGAACATACTGACGTTGATATTGTGTTTCACCAGACAGAACAAACTCACGTTGATATTGTGTTTCACCAGACAGAACATACTGATGTTGATATTGTGTTTCACCAGACAGAACATACTGACGTTGATATTGTGTTTCACCAGACAGAACATACTGACGTTGATATTGTGTTTCACCAGACAGAACATACTCACGTTGATATTGTGTTTCACCAGACAGAACATACTGACGTTGATATTGTGTTTCACCAGACAGAACATACTCACGTTGATATTGTGTTTCACCAGACAGAACAAACTGATGTTGATATTGTGTTTCACCAGACAGAACATACTCACGTTGATATTGTGTTTCACCAGACAGAACATACTGACGTTGATATTGTGTTTCACCAGACAGAACATACTGACGTTGATATTGTGTTTCACCGGACAGAACATACTGACGTTGATATTGTGTTTCACCAGACAGAACATACTGATGTTGATATTGTGTTTCACCAGACAGAACATACTGATGTTGATATTGTGTTTCACCAGACAGAACATACTGATGTTGATATTGTGCTTTAACCAGGCGGAGAGACGGCTGCTGCTGACGGGAACACCGCTACAGAACAACCTGCTGGAGCTGATGTCACTGCTGTGTTTCGTCATGCCTGATATCTTTCAGGGAAAAACAGAATCCCTCAAGAAAATGTTCTCCATGATTTCAGTGAGTCACTTTTATCCTACATTTTTATCAGATTTATATTATCAAACTGGTTTAATAATTGACAAATTCACTGATGCTTCTGTCAAAAGGAAGCTCAGTTCATATGAACTTGTGTGCAGCCAACATATCTACTGCATTTGAAATTATCTGTTCGCAATTTCAACTGTTTTAGGAATGGTAAGGAATTAATCTGTATTTGTGAGTAACTATGAGCAGTTGCTGTAGATCAAATGCTGATTTGGATATTTGCACTTGTGTGACATACCTAACGCTCTGTGTTTTTCTTCTGTGTGTTCAGAGGGGAGACAATGAACAAGGGAAGTATGAGAAGGAACGCATCGCACAGGCACAACGCATCATGCGGCCATTTGTGCTACGCAGGCTGAAGAAAGATGTGAGTGCACCCACTTTCCTCCCTTTGTCTGATATGCTCCTCTCATTGTTAGCTTTGTCTGATATGCTCCTCTCATTGTTAGCTTTGTCTGATATGCTCCTCGCATTGTTAGCTTTGTCTGATATGCTCCTCTCATTGTTAGCGATTGTCATGTGAGCTGCCAGGATGCCCACACATTGTTAGCGAATCGGAATGTCATGTGAGCTGCCAGGATGCCCACATTTCTCGCTTTGTCTGATATGCTCCACACAGTGTTAGCGATTGTCATGTGAGCTGCCAGGATGCCCACATTTCTCGCTTTGTCTGATATGCTCCACACATTGTTAGCGATTGTTATGCGAGCTGCCAGGATGCCCACATTTCTCGCTTTGTCTGATATGCTCCACACATTGTTAGCGATTGTTATGCGAGTTGCCAGGATGCCCACACAGGGTCCACCTTGAAAGTTGACTCCAGGGGAAATGATCTCATTGGGATGACATCATCACACAAGCCTAAACCATATTTCTCCAGACTTTATTTTGATCGTGTAAGTAAATTTACATCTGTTTCAGAACTGTTTCAGAACATAAACAGCCCTCTTTTATTGTTTAATTTTTTGTTGTTGTCAGAGGTCTTAAAATCATATACTCTTCCCCGCTCTCCAGGTGTTGACTCAGCTGCCGGCCAAGCAGGAGGAGGTGAAGTACTGCCCCCTGCTGCCCGCCCAGCAGGACCTGTACAACGG
>NC_090247.1:77359883-77459883 GCF_037325665.1 Littorina saxatilis
CTGTGTCTGTGCTTGCATGTCAGTGTGTGTGTGCGCATGCGTTATTGTGTGTGTGTGTACATGTATGCGAGTGTGTGTGTGTGTGCGCCGTACACCTGTGTGTGTATGCCTGGGGGGGGGGGGGTCTAAAAGGGAAGGTCCACTGTAATGTGCTGACAAGAGTTTCTGTGTGTGTATGCCTGGGGGGGGGGGGGGTGTGTCTAAAAGGGAAGTTCTACTGTAATGTGCTGATAAGAGTTTCTGTGTGTGTATGCCTGGGGGGGGGGGGGGGTGTCTAAAAGGGAAGTTCCACTGTAATGTGCTGACAAGAGTTTCTGTGTGTGTATGCCTGGGGGGGGGGGGGGGGGTGTCTAAAAGGGAAGTTCCACTGTAATGTGCTGACAAGAGTTTCTGTGTGTGTATGCCTGGGGGGGGGGGGGGGGGTGTCTAAAAGGGAAGTTCCACTGTAATGTGCTGACAAGAGTTTCTGTGTGTGTATGCCTGGGGGGGGGGGGGGGTCTAAAAGGGAAGGTCCACTGTAATGTGCTGACAAGAGTTTCTGTGTGTGTATGCCTGGGGGGGGGGGGGGGTGTCTAAAAGGGAAGTTCCACTGAAAGGTGCTGACAAGAGTTTCTGTGTGTGTATGCCTGGGGGGGGGGGGTCTAAAAGGGAAGGTCCACTGTAATGTGCTGACAAGAGTTTCTGTGTGTGTATGCCTGGGGGGGGGGGGGGGTGTCTAAAAGGGAAGGTCCACTGTAATGTGCTGACAAGAGTTTCTGTGTGTGTATGCCTGGGGGGGGGTGTCTAAAAGGGAAGGTCCACTGTAATGTGCTGACAAGAGTTTCTGTGTGTGTGTGCCTGGGGGGGGGGGGGGGGTCTAAAAGGGAAGGTCCACTGTAATGTGCTGACAAGAGTTTCTGTGTGTGTATGCCTGGGGGGGGGGTGTCTAAAAGGGAAGGTCCACTGTAATGTGCTGACAAGAGTTTCTGTGTGTGTATGCCTGGGGGGGGGGGGGGGTGTCTAAAAGGGAAGGTCCACTGTAATGTGCTGACAAGAGTTTCTGTGTGTGTATGCCTGGGGGGGGGGGTCTAAAAGGGAAGGTCCACTGTAATGTGCTGACAAGAGTTTCTGTGTGTGTATGCCTGGGGGGGGGGGGGGGTGTCTAAAAGGGAAGTTCCACTGTAATGTGCTGACAAGAGTTTCTGTGTGTGTATGCCTGGGGGGGGGGGGGGGTGTCTAAAAGGGAAGTTCCACTGTAATGTGCTGACAAGAGTTTCTGTGTGTGTATGCCTGGGGGGGGGGGGGGGTCTAAAAGGGAAGGTCCACTGTAATGTGCTGACAAGAGTTTCTGTGTGTGTATGCCTGGGGGGGGGGGGGGTGTCTAAAAGGGAAGTTCCACTGAAAGGTGCTGACAAGAGTTTCTGTGTGTGTATGCCTGGGGGGGGGGGGGGTCTAAAAGGGAAGGTCCACTGTAATGTGCTGACAAGAGTTTCTGTGTGTGTATGCCTGGGGGGGGGGGGGGTGTCTAAAAGGGAAGGTCCACTGTAATGTGCTGACAAGAGTTTCTGTGTGTGTATGCCTGGGGGGGGGGGTGTCTAAAAGGGAAGGTCCACTGTAATGTGCTGACAAGAGTTTCTGTGTGTGTGTGCCTGGGGGGGGGGGGGGGGTCTAAAAGGGAAGGTCCACTGTAATGTGCTGACAAGAGTTTCTGTGTGTGTATGCCTGGGGGGGGGTGTCTAAAAGGGAAGGTCCACTGTAATGTGCTGACAAGAGTTTCTGTGTGTGTATGCCTGGGGGGGGGGGGGGGGTGTCTAAAAGGGAAGGTCCACTGTAATGTGCTGACAAGAGTTTCTGTGTGTGTATGCCTGGGGGGGGGGGTCTAAAAGGGAAGGTCCACTGTAATGTGCTGACAAGAGTTTCTGTGTGTGTATGCCTGGGGGGGGGGGGGGGTGTCTAAAAGGGAAGTTCCACTGTAATGTGCTGACAAGAGTTTCTGTGTGTGTATGCCTGGGGGGGGGGGGGGGTGTCTAAAAGGGAAGGTCCACTGTAATGTGCTGACAAGAGTTTCTGTGTGTGTATGCCTGGGGGGGGGGGGGGTGTCTAAAAGGGAAGTTCCACTGTAATGTGCTGACAAGAGTTTCTGTGTGTGTATGCCTGGGGGGGGGGGGGTGTCTAAAAGGGAAGGTCCACTGTAATGTGCTGACAAGAGTTTCTGTGTGTGTATGCCTGGGGGGGGGGGGGGGTGTCTAAAAGGGAAGGTCCACTGTAATGTGCTGACAAGAGTTTCTGTGTGTGTATGCCTGGGGGGGGGGGGGGTGTCTAAAAGGGAAGGTCCACTGTAATGTGCTGACAAGAGTTTCTGTGTGTGTATGCCTGGGGGGGGGGGGGGGGTGTCTAAAAGGGAAGGTCCACTGTAATGTGCTGACAAGAGTTTCTGTGTGTGTATGCCTGGGGGGGGGGGGGGTGTCTAAAAGGGAAGGTCCACTGTAATGTGCTGACAAGAGTTTCTGTGTGTGTATGCCTGGGGGGGGGGTGTCTAAAAGGGAAGTTCCACTGTAATGTGCTGACAAGAGTTTCTGTGTGTGTATGCCTGGGAGGGGGGGGGGTGTCTAAAAGGGAAGGTCCACTGTAATGTGCTGACAAGAGTTTCTGTGTGTGTATGCCTGGGGGGGGGGGGGGGTGTCTAAAAGGGAAGTTCCACTGTAATGTGCTGACAAGAGTTTCTGTGTGTGTATGCCTTGGGGGGGGGGGGGGGGGGTGTCTAAAAGGGAAGTTCTACTGTAATGTGCTGACAAGAGTTTCTGTGTGTGTATGCCTGGGGGGGGGGGGGGGTGTCTAAAAGGGAAGGTCCACTGTAATGTGCTGACAAGAGTTTCTGTGTGTGTATGCCTGGGGGGGGGGGGGGTGTCTAAAAGGGAAGTTCTACTGTAATGTGCTGACAAGAGTTTCTGTGTGTGTATGCCTGGGGGGGGGGGTGTCTAAAAGGGAAGGTCCACTGTAATGTGCTGACAAGAGTTTCTGTGTGTGTATGCCTGGGGGGGGGGTGTCTAAAAGGGAAGTTCCACTGTAATGTGCTGACAAGAGTTTCTGTGTGTGGTCTGTGCAGAAACATCTAGGCAAGCACGAGTTAGACGCGTCTTGGATTGGAGAATCCACCAAGTTCAAGGTGCTGGATTCCCTTCTCCCCGCCTTGCAGGAACAGGTATGGTGGTATAGTGTTTTGACAGAGAGAGAGAGAGAGCGCGCTTGTGTGTGTGTGATGGTTATGAATGTGTGTGTGTGGTGGTTATGAATGTGTGTGTGTGGTGGTTATGAATGTGTGTGTGTGTGGTGGTTATGAATGTGTGTGTGTGTGGTGGTTATGAATGTGTGTGTGTGATGGTTATGAATGTGTGTGTGTGTGGTGGTTATGAATGTGTGTGTGTGTGTGATGGTTATGAATGTGTGTGTGTGGTGGTTATGAATGTGTGTGTGTGTGTGATGGTTATGAATGTGTGTGTGTGTGTAATGTCTGTGTGTGTCTGTATAGGAGGACAGAGTGTTGCTGTTCAGTCAGTTCACCATGATGTGTGTGTGATAGTGGTTGTAATGTCTATATGTCTGTCTGTCTATAGGAGGACAGAGTCTTGCTGTTCAGTCAGTTCACCATGATGTGTGTGTGATAGTGATTGTAATGTCTATATGTCTGTCTGTCTATAGGAGGACAGAGTCTTGCTGTTCAGTCAGTTCACCATGATGTGTGTATGATAGTGGTTGTAATGTCTATATGTGTGTCTGTCTATAGGAGGACAGAGTCTTGCTGTTCAGTCAGTTCACCATGATGTGTGTATGATAGTGGTTGTAATGTCTATATGTCTGTCTGTCTATAGGAGGACAGAGTCTTGCTGTTCAGTCAGTTCACCATGATGTGTGTATGATAGTGGTTGTAATGTCTATATGTCTGTCTGTCTATAGGAGGACAGAGTCTTGCTGTTCAGTCAGTTCACCATGATGTGTGTGTGATAGTGGTTGTAATGTCTATATGTCTGTCTGTCTATAGGAGGACAGAGTCTTGCTGTTCAGTCAGTTCACCATGATGTGTGTGTGTGATAGTGGTTGTAATGTCTATATGTCTGTCTCTCTATAGGAGGACAGAGTCTTGCTGTTCAGTCAGTTCACCATGATGTGTGTGTGATAGTGGTTGTAATGTCTATATGTCTGTCTATAGGAGGACAGAGTCTTGCTGTTCAGTCAGTTCACCATGATGTGTGTGTGTGATAGTGGTTGTAATGTCTATATGTCTGTCTGTCTATAGGAGGACAGAGTCTTGCTGTTCAGTCAGTTCACCATGATGTGTGTGTGATAGTGGTTGTAATGTCTATAAGTCTGTCTGTCTATAGGAAGACATTGCTGTTCAGTCAGTTCACCATGATGTGTGTGTGATAGTGGTTGTAATGTCTATATGTCTGTCTGTCTGTCTATAGGAGGACAGAGTCTTGCTGTTCAGTCAGTTCACCATGATGTGTGTGTGATAGTGGTTGTAATGTCTATATGTCTGTCTGTCTATAGGAGGACAGAGTCTTGCTGTTCAGTCAGTTCACCATGATGTGTGTGTGTGATAGTGGTTGTAATGTCTATATGTCTGTCTGTCTATAGGAGGACAGAGTCTTGCTGTTCAGTCAGTTCACCATGATGTGTGTGTGATAGTGGTTGTAATGTCTATAAGTCTGTCTATAGGAGGACAGAGTCTTGCTGTTCAGTCAGTTCACCATGATGTGTGTGTGATAGTGGTTGTAATGTCTATATGTCTGTCTGTCTGTCTATAGGAGGACAGAGTCTTGCTGTTCAGTCAGTTCACCATGATGTGTGTGTGTGATAGTGGTTGTAATGTCTATATGTCTGTCTGTCTATAGGAGGACAGAGTCTTGCTGTTCAGTCAGTTCACCATGATGTGTGTGTGATAGTGGTTGTAATGTCTATATGTCTGTCTGTCTATAGGAGGACAGAGTCTTGCTGTTCAGTCAGTTCACCATGATGTGTGTGTGATAGTGGTTGTAATGTCTATATGTCTGTCTGTCTATAGGAGGACAGAGTGTTGCTGTTCAGCCAGTTCACCATGATGCTAGACGTAGTGGAGGTCTACCTCAAGCAGAAAAAAATCCGCTACCTTCGCCTCGACGGCAGCACGCCTGTCACCGAAAGGTAACGTACGAGGATAGTTGCATCTGATGACTCGTCTAACTGTGCACAGAACACTATCTAACCACAGAGAAACATCATCTGTCTAACCACAGAGAAACATCATCTGTCTAACCACAGAGAAACATCATCTGTCTAACCACAGAGAAACATCATCTGTCTAACCACAGAGAAACATCATCTGTCTAACCACAGAGAAACATCATCTATCTAACCACAGAGAAACATCATCTGTCAATTTCCAAACATTTATTTTGTCTATAACATTTTTATTCATCTCCAGAAGTGAATGTGTCGGTGTATCATTATTGTAACTGCTCAATGTCCTTAGCATATGACCAATGCATGTACCAGTTTGGGCCAACTGGTCAGAAACTTGAGCTTGTTGTTGATCCTTAACATGTATTATGTTGAATTATTTATGAATTGTTGAATAAACACTGTTTAAACCGACTGGTGTGAAAGTACGTTCACGTCAAGAAGTCAGTCCCCCTGTAAGACACCTGTGTGAAAGTACGTTCACGTCAAGAAGTCAGTCCCCCTGTAAGACACCTGTGTGAAAGTACGTTCACGTCAAGAAGTCAGTCCCCCTGTAAGACACCTGTGTGAAAGTACGTTCACGTCAAGAAGTCAGTCCCTCTGTAAGACACCTGTGTGAAAGTACGTTCACGTCAAGAAGTCAGTCCCCCTGTAAGACACCTGTGTGAAAGTACGTTCACGTCAAGAAGTCAGTCCCCCTGTAAGACACCTGTGTGAAAGTACGTTCACGTCAAGAAGTCAGTCCCCCTGTAAGACACCTGTGTGAAAGTACGTTCACGTCAAGAAGTCAGTCCCCCTGTAAGACACCTGTGTGAAAGTACGTTCACGTCAAGAAGTCAGTCCCCCTGTAAGACACCTGTGTGAAAGTACGTTCACGTCAAGAAGTCAGTCCCCCTGTAAGACACCTGTGTGAAAGTACGTTCACGTCAAGAAGTCAGTCCCTCTGTAAGACACCTGTGTGAAAGTACGTTCACGTCAAGAAGTCAGTCCCTCTGTAAGACACCTGTGTGATTGTGGCATGACAGACAGCAGCTGATCGACCGGTTCAACGAAGACCAGGACATCTTCATCTTCCTGCTGTCGACGCGAGCCGGCGGCCTGGGCATCAACCTGACGGCCGCCAACACCATCATCCTGCACGACATCGACTTCAACCCCTACAACGACAAGCAGGCCGAGGACCGGTGTCACAGGCTGGGACAGAAAAAGTGAGTATAAGACAGTCCAAACTTCCCCCCCCCCCCCCCCCCCCCCCCCCCCTTTATGACTTCACAAATATGATAAAATCAGGTCTCTCTCTGTGGTGAAGACTTTTGGTTGTCACTTGGTTGGTAATGATGGACAGATGGGACAGTACCTGTGGTGTTCAATCTGCAGTGTTAGAAACATGGCTGTGATAACTACACCTCCTGCCCAGGGATTAACGCTGTGTCAATCTGCAGTGTTAGAAACATGGCTGTGATCACTACACCTCCTGCCCAGGGATTAACGCTGTGTCAATCTGCAGTGTTAGAAACATGGCTGTGATAACTACACCTCCTGCCCAGGGATTAACGCTGTGTCAATCTGCAGTGTTAGAAACATGGCTGTGATAACTACACCTCCTGCCCAGGGATTAACGCTGTGTCAATCTGCAGTGTTAGAAACATGGCTGTGATAACTACACCTCCTGCCCAGGGATTAACGCTGTGTCAATCTGCAGTGTTAGAAACATGGCTGTGATAACTACACCTCCTGCCCAGGGATTAACGCTGTGTCAATCTGCAGTGTTAGAAACATGGCTGTGATAACTACACCTCCTGCCCAGGGATTAACGCTGTGTCAATCTGGGAAAGTAGTTCAGCAAAACAAGTGTCCACACAGCACAACAAGCAGTCTGATAATTGATGGTTGTGATGATCTCGTCCCATGATGCCTGGGCAGATCTATAGTGGCGAGCATGATTGCTTACATGAAAAAAGAAAATATCAAAAGTGCTCTGATTTTCTTATGGTTTGTTTTTTTAGCCATCTTTAACTCATTGTTCCCAGGTACGGATATATCCGTACCCACTCATTTGGCTCTATCTGACCAGGTTCGGATATATCCGCTCAGACTGTTAGCTTCAGTCGCTTCCTGTAATGTCGATCTAACGCCTGCATTCCAGCGTGTTGAAACACAGTTACTACAAAGTTACTACAATTCTGTGTGACCTGCTGCAGCACAGCTGGTCTCGGCTAAAAAAAACTTGGTCAACATAGGTGGGGTAGAAAGTGTTAAGAAAAATGATATGGATTAGGAGGAGAAAAAACAACCTATCTTCTTGACCCTCTCTTTCCAAGTTTGAAAATATGTCATAGCATGCATAATGGCGTCACATTTACATTTGTCACTTATGCATGTCTATAGAGGAAGAGACCAAGAAGTTTGAGAACCAAGTTTGTCTCCGTGACTTCAACATATCAGCAGTAGAAAATGTATAGTCACCACTAGGCTGCACATGTATCAGTATCGTATATATCATTAATATGGGTACCACTGATTGTCAATAAGATAATGTATAGTGAGGTCACCACCAGGCTGCACATGTATCAGTATGGTATATATCATTAATAGGGGTACCACTGATTGTCAATAAGATAATGTATAGTAAGGTCACCACCAGGCAGCACATGTATCAGTATGGTATATATCATTAATAGGGGTACCACTGATTGTCAATAAGATAATGTATAGTTACCACCAGGCGGCACATGTATCAGTATGGTATATATCATTAATAGGGGTACCACTGATTGTCAATAAGATAATGTATAGTGAGGTCACCACCAGGCTGCACATGTATCAGTATGGTATATATCATTAATAGGGGTACCACTGATTGTCAATAAGATAATGTATAGTAAGGTCATCACCAGGCGGCACATGTATCAGTATGGTATATATCATTAATAGGGGTACCACTGATTGTCAATAAGATAATGTATAGTAAGGTCACCACCAGGCTGCACATGTATCAGTATGGTATATATCATTAATAGGGGTACCACTGATTGTCAATAAGATAATGTATAGTAAGGTCACCACCAGGCTCCACATGTATCAGTATCGTATATATCATTAATAGGGGTACCACTGATTGTCAATAAGATAATGTATAGTAAGGTCACCACCAGGCTGCACATGTATCAGTATGGTATATATCATTAATAGGGGTACCACTGATTGTCAATAAGATAATGTCACGAGGGTATGAAAGATGTGAGGGACAAAGTGTTGAGAAAAGCAAAATGTGGCTGTGTAATAAACTGGTATTACCAGGGTATGAGAGTTGTGTGAGAGACCAGGTGTTGACAATATCACCCTGTGGCTGTGTGCAATATCACCCTGTGGCTGTGTAATAAACTGGTATTACCAGGGTATGAGAGTTGTGTGTGAGACCAGGTGTTGACAATATCACCCTGTGGCTGTGTAATAAACTGGTATTGCCAGGGTATGAGAGTTGTGTGAGACCAGGTGTTGACAATATCACCCTGTGGCTGTGTAATAAACTGGTATTACCAGGGAATGAGAGTTGTGTGAGACCAGGTGTTGACAATATCACCCTGTGGCTGTGTAATAAACTGGTATTACCAGGGTATGAGAGTTGTGTGTGAGACCAGGTGTTGACAATATCACCCTGTGGCTGTGTAATAAACTGGTATTACCAGGAAATGAGAGTTGTGTGAGACCAGGTGTTGACAATATCACCCTGTGGCTGTGAAATAAACTGGTATTACCAGGAAATGAGATTTGTGTGTGAGACCAGGTGTTGACAATATCACCCTGTGGCTGTGTAATAAACTGGTATTACCAGGGTATGAGAGTTGTGTGTGAGACCAGGTGTTGACAATATCACCCTGTGGCTGTGTGCAATATCACCCTGTGGCTGTGTGCAATATCACCCTGTGGCTGTGTAATAAACTGGTATTACCAGGGTATGAGAGTTGTGTGTGAGACCAGGTGTTGACAATATCACCCTGTGGCTGTGTAATAAACTGGTATTACCAGGGAATGAGATTTGTGTGTGAGACCAGGTGTTGACAATATCACCCTGTGGCTGTGTAATAAACTGGTATTACCAGGGAATGAGAGTTGTGTGTGAGACCAGGTGTTAACAATATTACCCTGTGGCTGTGTAATAAACTGGTATTACCAGGGTATGAGAGTTGTGTGTGAGACCAGGTGTTGAGAATATAACCCTGTGGCTGTGTAATAAACTGGTATTACCAGAGAATGAGAGTTGTGTGAGACCAGGTGTTGAGAATATCACCCTGTGGCTGTGTGTAATGTCATGATGGTATGAGAGTTGTCATGTGTAAAGAATATCACCCTGTGGCTGTGTGTAATGTCATGATGGTATGAGAGTTGTCATGTGTAAAGAATATCACCCTGTGGCTGTGTGTAATGTCATGATGGTATGAGAGTTGTCATGTGTAAAGAATATCACCCTGTGGCTGTGTGTAATGTCATGATGATATGAGAGTTGTCATGTGTAAAGAATATCACCCTGTGGCTGTGTAATAAACTGGTATTACCAGGGAATGAGAGTTGTGTGTGAGACCAGGTGTTAACAATATTACCCTGTGGCTGTGTAATAAACTGGTATTACCAGGGTATGAGAGTTGTGTGTGAGACCAGGTGTTGAGAATATAACCCTGTGGCTGTGTAATAAACTGGTATTACCAGAGAATGAGAGTTGTGTGAGACCAGGTGTTGAGAATATCACCCTGTGGCTGTGTGTAATGTCATGATGGTATGAGAGTTGTCATGTGTAAAGAATATCACCCTGTGGCTGTGTGTAATGTCATGATGATATGAGAGTTGTCATGTGTAAAGAATATCACCCTGTGGCTGTGTGTAATGTCATGATGGTATGAGAGTTGTCATGTGTAAAGAATATCACCCTGTGGCTGTGTGTAATGTCATGATGGTATGAGAGTTGTCATGTGTAAAGAATATCACCCTGTGGCTGTGTGTAATGTCATGATGATATGAGAGTTGTCATGTGTAAAGAATATCACCCTGTGGCTGTGTGTAATGTCATGATGATATGAGAGTTGTCTGGTGTAAAGAATATCACCCTGTGGCTGTGTGTAATGTCATGATGGTATGAGAGTTGTCATGTGTAAAGAATATCACCCTGTGGCTGTGTGTAATGTCATGATGGTATGAGAGTTGTCATGTGTAAAGAATATCACCCTGTGGCTGTGTGTAATGTCAGGATGGTATGAGAGTTGTCATGTGTAAAGAATATCACCCTGTGGCTGTGTGTAATGTCATGATGGTATGAGAGTTGTCATGTGTAAAGAATATCACCCTGTGGCTGTGTGTAATGTCATGATGGTATGAGAGTTGTCATGTGTAAAGAATATCACCCTGTGGCAGTGTGTAATGTCATGATGGTATGAGAGTTGTCATGTGTAAAGAATATCACCCTGTGGCTGTGTGTAATGTCATGATGGTATGAGAGTTGTCATGTGTAAAGAATATCACCCTGTGGCTGTGTGTAATGTCAGGATGGTATGAGAGTTGTCATGTGTAAAGAATATCACCCTGTGGCTGTGTGTAATGTCAGGATGGTATGAGAGTTGTCATGTGTAAAGAATATCACCCTGTGGCTGTGTGTAATGTCATGATGGTATGAGAGTTGTCATGTGTAAAGAATATCACCCTGTGGCTGTGTGTAATGTCATGATGGTATGAGAGTTGTCTGGTGTAAAGAATATCACCCTGTGGCTGTGTGTAATGTCATGATGATATGAGAGTTGTCTGGTGTAAAGAATATCACCCTGTGGCTGTGTGTAATGTCATGATGGTATGAGAGTTGTCATGTGTAACGAATATCACCCTGTGGCTGAGTGTAATGTCATGATGGTATGAGAGTTGTCATGTGTAAAGAATATCACCCTGTGGCTGTGTGTAATGTCATGATGGTATGAGAGTTGTCATGTGTAAAGAATATCACCCTGTGGCTGTGTGTAATGTCATGATGATATGAGAGTTGTCATGTGTAAAGAATATCACCCTGTGGCTGTGTGTAATGTCATGATGATATGAGAGTTGTCATGTGTAAAGAATATCACCCTGTGGCTGTGTGTAATGTCATGATGGTATGAGAGTTGTCTGGTGTAAAGAATATCACCCTGTGGCTGTGTGTAATGTCATGTGGGTATGAGAGTTGTCATGTGTAAAGAATATCACCCTGTGGCTGTGTGTAATGTCATGATGGTATGAGAGTTGTCATGTGTAAAGAATATCACCCTGTGGCTGTGCGTAATGTCATGATGGTATGAGAGTTGTCATGTGTAAAGAATATCACCCTGCGGCTGTGTGTAATGTCAGGATGGTATGAGAGTTGTCTGGTGTAAAGAATATCACCCTGCGGCTGTGTGTAATGTCATGATGGTATGAGAGTTGTCTGGTGTAAAGAATATCACCCTGTGGCTGTGTGTAATGTCAGGATGGTATGAGAGTTGTCATGTGTAAAGAATATCACCCTGTGGCTGTGTGTAATGTCAGGATGGTATGAGAGTTGTCTGGTGTAAAGAATATCACCCTGTGGCTGTGTGTAATGTCATGATGGTATGAGAGTTGTCATGTGTAAAGAATATCACCCTGTGGCTGTGTGTAATGTCATGATGATATGAGAGTTGTCATGTGTAAAGAATATCACCCTGTGGCTGTGTGTAATGTCACGATGATATGAGAGTTGTCATGTGTAAAGAATATCACCCTGTGGCTGTGTGTAATGTCACGATGATATGAGAGTTGTCATGTGTAAAGAATATCACCCTGTGGCAGTGTGTAATGTCATGATGGTATGAGAGTTGTCATGTGTAAAGAATATCACCCTGTGGCTGTGTGTAATGTCATGAGGATATGAGAGTTGTCATGTGTAAAGAATATCACCCTGTGGCTGTGTGTAATGTCATGATGGTATGAGAGTTGTCATGTGTAAAGAATATCACCCTGTGGCTGTGTGTAATGTCATGAGGGTATGAGAGTTGTCATGTGTAAAGAATATCACCCTGTGGCTGTGTGTAATGTCATGATGGTATGAGAGTTGTCATGTGTAAAGAATATCACCCTGTGGCTGTGTGTAATGTCATGATGGTATGAGAGTTGTCATGTGTAAAGAATATCACCCTGTGGCTGTGTGTAATGTCATGATGATATGAGAGTTGTCATGTGTAAAGAATATCACCCTGTGGCTGTGTGTAATGTCATGATGGTATGAGAGTTGTCATGTGTAAAGAATATCACCCTGTGGCTGTGTGTAATGTCATGATGGTATGAGAGTTGTCATGTGTAAAGAATATCACCCTGTGGCTGTGTGTAATGTCATGATGGTATGAGAGTTGTCATGTGTAAAGAATATCACCCTGTGGCTGTGTGTAATGTCATGATGGTATGAGAGTTGTCATGTGTAAAGAATATCACCCTGTGGCTGTGTGTAATGTCATGATGGTATGAGAGTTGTCATGTGTAAAGAATATCACCCTGTGGCTGTGTGTAATGTCATGATGGTATGAGAGTTGTCATGTGTAAAGAATATCACCCTGTGGCTGTGTGTAATGTCATGAGGGTATGAGAGTTGTCATGTGTAAAGAATATCACCCTGTGGCTGTGTGTAATGTCACGAGGGTATGAGAGTTGTCTGGTGTAAAGAATATCACCCTGTGGCTGTGTGTAATGTCATGAGGGTATGAGAGTTGTCTGGTGTAAAGAATATCACCCTGTGGCTGTGTGGAATGTCATGAGGGTATGAGAGTTGTCATGTGTAAAGAATATCACCCTGTGGCTGTGCGTAATGTCATGATGGTATGAGAGTTGTCATGTGTAAAGAATATCACCCTGTGGCTGTGCGTAATGTCATGATGGTATGAGAGTTGTCATGTGTAAAGAATATCACCCTGTGGCTGTGTGTAATGTCAGGATGGTATGAGAGTTGTCATGTGTAAAGAATATCACCCTGTGGCTGTGCGTAATGTCATGATGGTATGAGAGTTGTCATGTGTAAAGAATATCACCCTGCGGCTGTGTGTAATGTCATGATGGTATGAGAGTTGTCATGTGTAAAGAATATCACCCTGTGGCTGTGTGTAATGTCATGTGGGTATGAGAGTTGTCATGTGTAAAGAATATCACCCTGTGGCTGTGTGTAATGTCATGATGGTATGAGAGTTGTCTGGTGTAAAGAATATCACCCTGTGGCTGTGTGTAATGTCATGATGGTATGAGAGTTGTCATGTGTAAAGAATATCACCCTGTGGCTGTGTGTAATGTCATGATGGTATGAGAGTTGTCATGTGTAAAGAATATCACCCTGTGGCTGTGTGTAATGTCATGATGGTATGAGAGTTGTCATGTGTAAAGAATATCACCCTGTGGCTGTGCGTAATGTCATGATGGTATGAGAGTTGTCATGTGTAAAGAATATCACCCTGTGGCTGTGTGTAATGTCATGATGGTATGAGAGTTGTCATGTGTAAAGAATATCACCCTGTGGCTGTGTGTAATGTCATGATGGTATGAGAGTTGTCATGTGTAAAGAATATCACCCTGTGGCTGTGTGTAATGTCATGATGGTATGAGAGTTGTCATGTGTAAAGAATATCACCCTGTGGCTGTGTGTAATGTCATGATGGTATGAGAGTTGTCATGTGTAAAGAATATCACCCTGTGGCTGTGCGTAATGTCATGATGGTATGAGAGTTGTCTGGTGTAAAGAATATCACCCTGTGGCTGTGTGTAATGTCATGATGGTATGAGAGTTGTCATGTGTAAAGAATATCACCCTGTGGCTGTGTGTAATGTCACGATGGTATGAGAGTTGTCATGTGTAAAGAATATCACCCTGTGGCTGTGTGTAATGTCATGATGATATGAGAGTTGTCATGTGTAAAGAATATCACCCTGTGGCTGTGTGTAATGTCAGGATGGTATGAGAGTTGTCATGTGTAAAGAATATCACCCTGTGGCTGTGTGTAATGTCATGATGATATGAGAGTTGTCATGTGTAAAGAATATCACCCAGCGGCTGTGTGTAATGTCACGAGGGTATGAGAGTTGTCTGGTGTAAAGAATATCACCCTGTGGCTGTGTGCAGGACGGTGAAGGTGATTCGTCTCATCTGCCGCAACACGGTAGAGGAAGGGATGCTGCGGGTTGCGCGCGCCAAACTTCGTCTCGGGCAGGACGTCACCACAGCCAATGGTAAGCAAGGGGGCATGCTCTCTGAGTCATTAGAATAGCTTGATGCAATGTAAGGCCTTGTTTGCGCAGCGGTATGGCTGAAATACGTAGGACACCGAAACAATGTAATCACCCTAACCTAACCCTAACAATTTACACAGATCTCGACAGTCATTGTTCACCTCGACAGCTAGCCCGGTCTAGGAGGAACACTGACTGTCTCGATCTGTGTAAAATGTCATATTTTGGTAAAAATACAAATATGTTATAATCAATGCAAAATGTTGCAGTGGGCACAATCTTGACTTAGTTTGGCACAACTGCAAAATCTCTACCTACAAAAAAATGTTTTGAAGCCACAAATACCATATCTTTGTCGACACGCAATTTTGGCGTAAGTCGATTTCTAAAACGTTCAGAAGAGAGAGAAAACTGTTCGAACTGTCATGCCTTCAGCGTTCGACGATGGCTGTGTCTAGAATGACTGTCATGCCAATTTTTTGCCTATTTCTCTGATCAGTAGAGTCAGAGACTGTAAAGTACACATTCTATGATCAGTAGAGTCAGAGACTGTAAAGTACACATTCTATGATCAGTAGAGTCAGAGACTGTAAAGTAAAGTACACATTCTATGATCAGTAGAGTCAGAGACTGTAAAGTACACATTCTATGATCAGTAGAGTCAGAGACTGTAAAGTACACATTCTATGATCAGTAGAGTCAGAGACTGTAAAGTACACATTCTATGATCAGTAGAGTCAGACTGTAAAGTACACATTCTATGATCAGTAGAGTCAGAGACTGTAAAGTACACATTCTATGATCAGTAGAGTCAGAGACTGTAAAGTACACATTCTATGATCAGTAGAGTCAGACTGTAAAGTACACATTCTATGATCAGTAGAGTCAGAGACTGTAAAGTACACATTCTATGATCAGTAGAGTCAGACTGTAAAGTACACATTCTATGATCAGTAGAGTCAGAGACTGTAAAGTACACATTCTATGATCAGTAGAGTCAGACTGTAAAGTACACATTCTATGATCAGTAGAGTCAGACTGTAAAGTACACATTCTATGATCAGTAGAGTCAGAGACTGTAAAGTACACATTCTATGATCAGTAGAGTCAGACTGTAAAGTACACATTCTATGATCAGTAGAGTCAGAGACTGTAAAGTACACATTCTATGATCAGTAGAGTCAGACTGTAAAGTACACATTCATTCTCTGGTCGAGTTACGCCGTTTTCTCTCTGGGACTTACGCCATTTTCTGCACATCAAAAGGTTACGCCATTTCTTCACGGGTGGATTTCACCACTTCCGGGTATTGCATTTAGATTCTGAAAGCACCAGGTAATGCAGAACGAGTCGCTTAGTCCAAAGCACAAAAAACAAGTCGCGTAAGGCGAAAATACAATATTTAGTCAAGTAGCTGTCGAACTCACAGAATGAAACGCAATGCCATTTTACTCGTAGCATCGTCAGGCCACCGCTCATGGCAAAGGCAGTGAAATTGACAAGAAGAGCGGGGTAGTAGTTGCGCTAAGAAGGATAGCACGCTTTTCTGTACCTCTCTTTGTTTTAACTTTCTGAGCGTGTTTTTAATCCAAACATATCATATCTATATGTTTTTGGAATCAGGAACCGACAAGGAATAAGATGAAAGTGTTTTTAAATTGATTTGGACAATTTAATTTTGATAATAATTTTTATATATTTAATTTTCAGAGCTTGTTTTTAATCCGAATATAACATATTTATATGTTTTTGGAATCAGCAAATGATGGAGAATAAGATAAACGTAAATTTGGATCGTTTTATAAATTTTAATTTTTTTTTACAATTTTCAGATTTTTAATGACCAAAGTCATTAATTAATTTTTAAGCCACCAAGCTGAAATGCAATACCGAACCCCGGGCTTCGTCGAAGATTACTTGACCAAAATTTCAACCAATTTGGTTGAAAAATGAGGGCGTGACAGTGCCGCCTCAACTTTCACGAAAAGCCAGATATGACGTCATCAAAGACATTTATCAAAAAAATGAAAAAAACGTTCGGGGATTTCATACCCAGGAACTCTCATGTCAAATTTCATAAAGATCGGTCCAGTAGTTTAGTCTGAATCGCTCTACACACACACACACACACACACAAACACACACACACACAGACACACGCACATACACCACGACCCTCGTTTCGATTCCCCCTCGATGTTGAAATATTTAGTCAAAACTTGACTAAATATAAAAAGTCAAAATTGCAAAAAATCGACTTAGGCAAAAATGAGTTTTACCTATGATATACCGGTGATTTACCTGTGATATACCTGTGCAGATGATGCAGATGATCCTCAAGCAGACGTGGCCAACCTGCTGCAAGAGGCCATCGGCAAAGTGAAGGAAGCAGAGCGGGTCAAAAAGAAGTTGAACTCAAAGACCTTGTCAGCTGCCTCCAATGCCTCCAGCTCAGCGTCTTGACAACGACCTTGACCCTTAGCAAAGCTTGAGTCAGAGCGACGTTACTCACTGAATGGTTTGCATGGCGTGCAGTTGTAGAGGATCAACATGTTTCAGGTCATAACAGTCAGTGCTGAGAATCATGAATTTCATTGAGTAAGGGTATCTTTTCAAAACACTGATACTGTTACTGAGGGGTGAGATACATGGCACAGCACTGTTAGCTGACAGTAATACGTAGTACATGTGCATTGCGTAGTTTAACACATCAGTTTGTTCAACCTTCCAACCAACCGCATGGAAAGGTTCGGTTAAGCTGGGGTCATACATGCGACTCAGTCGTCGCGATTTAGTTGCGTGATTCAGTCTTTGGCCGATCGCACATCACATCGTAGGCCATTGACCCGTCACACGATGAACGATAGACGAACGACTGACGAACGATAACTCCACGCGAGCGGGGCGGAAGTGACGTGTCACAGTGAACACGGCAAGCGCGCTTTGCGAGAGCAGACGCTAAATGTTCGAACGTCGCTATACCTTTCTGAAAAATTCCTTTCAGCATTACGCCTTTGCAAGAAATAAAGTTCCCAGACAGCTGCAATAAATGTTTCTCGACCGCTGTAAACGCCTAAAACGCTCTCCTTTATATCTGAGTAAAAAACTGTTCTTCCAAAAAGTTTTGAAGAGACGCTGTACGCCACTGTCTGCCATTATTTTACGTCACGGCGTCAAGGCCGCAACATCGCGTTCTGATTGACTCTGTTAGCTCTGCCCCTGCGATTGACCGACGACTGGATCGTAGGAATAGAACATGTTCTAAACCTCAAAGCTACGAGGGAATCGCATGAGATTGAGTCGCAGACTTGTTGCAGTTTTCTACGACTGAGTCGGCTGTGTGACAGGGTAAATCGTGCGACTCAGTCGCATGTGTGACGGCCCTCTTAGGTACATTGACCTTTGAAACAAAATAGAACGATCTGAGAAACAAAGGGAGTAAGTGATTTTTATGCATGTACATTAGAGTAAGTGATCTATATGCATACATGTACATTGGAGTGAGTAAGCGTTATGCATACATGTACATTAGAGTAAGTGCTCCATATGCATACATGTACATTAGAGTAAATGTTATCATACATGTACATTAGAGTGAGTGCTCCATATGCATACATGTACATTAGAGTAAGCGTTATGCATACATGTACATTAGAGTAAGTGCTCTATATGCATACATGTACATTAGAGTGAGTAAGCGTTATGCATACATGTACACGAGAGTAAGCGTTATGCATACATGTACATTAGAGTAAGTGCTCTATATGCATACATGTACATTAGAGTGAGTAAGCATTATGCATACATGTACATTAGAGTAAGTGCTCTATATGCATACATGTACATTAGAGTGAGTGCTCTATATGCATACATGTACATTAGAGTAAGTGCTCTATATGCATACATGTACATTAGAGTAAGTGTTATCATACATGTACATTGGAGTAAGTGAGCGTTATGCATACATGTACTTTAAAGTGAGTGCTCTATATGCATACATGTACATTAGAGTAAGTGTTATCATACATGTACATTAGAGTGAGTGCTCTATATGCATACATGTACATCAGAGTAAGTGTTATCCCCGAGTACGCTAGTACTAGGGCTCAGCAGACTTTAATTGTCTGTCTGTGTGTGTGTGTGTGTCTCGACTTAACAGCTTATTGCTGGGAAACTACTGGGCGCAGCTCGTTCAAAAGTTGATACACTAACTTGATAATAGGTCCGATTGATCGTATTAAAACTTCATAATGTTACCTGGGACCTAAATGCGAAATAAACCACAAAAAAACGACTTGGCGGTGGGAGGAATTCGCGGTGCAACAGCCAGCCAGGCAGTCTGATAGAACGGTGCAAGGTCTCGGCCAACCAAGACTATGGCATACTCGTAGCAAAGCCGCCGAATGGTACCGTAAACCAAGAATAGTGACGTAATTACGTCACGGTCGAAAGTCTTTGACGTCAATGCCTCCCTGTAGTCTTTTTCTCTCGCGCGGTGTGTGTGTGTGTTCATTTTGTGCACATGTGTTAGTGTTACTGTTTGTGTGTGTGTTTGTGTGTGTGTGCGTGTGTGTGTGTGCGTGCATGCATGAGTCTGTACTCGTGTGTGTGTGTGTGTGTGTGTGTGTGTAAGAAAGAAAGAGAGAATTGAATTGAACTTTATTTTACAAGGATTTAGATTTAAGGCTACGCCTTTTCTTACAATCTGTCCTTGGGACGCATAGACACACAATTATATAATAATAAAAAAATAAAAAAAATAAAAAAATAAAAATAAAAAAAAAATTAAAATAAAAAAAAATTTAAAAAAAAAAAATTAAAAATTAAAAAGTTAAAAAGTTAACCAACAATAGGAGGTCGGAAAACGTGATAATAAAGATGACGATGATGATGATGATGACGATAATGATGATGATAATGATGATGATGATGATAAAGATGAGGCATGAAGATCATACATATGTGGTTATTCATAAAATCAAATGCATACTATGCAGGTAATTATATATACAAGCTGGTGGCAATCGAACATGTAGCAATAGAGTAACAAAAATATGTTCAGAATATACAATGCACAGCATATTTTTGACGTAATACTAAGTTTGGTAAGTCAAAAGGCGTTAAACTACTCAGACATTAAGTGGTTTTTTACACATTTTTTAAAACTTTTTAATGACTTTAGGTGCTTAAAGGATGATGGAAGTGAATTCCAAACTGAAGTACCCGAAAAAGCAAGACTGGTCTTATACAGGTCAATTCGTGGAATTGGTGGGATCAAGTTGACCGACCCATATCTGTGGGTAGCTTTATTAAATAATGATGTAATGTAAATCGGCACTTTACCGTGATACAATTTATGCATGAAAATGGCTTTGTTTAACTTGAGATGCTTTTCCAGTGGAAGAAAGTTAAGCATTTTTAATTTCATATCTGTTGAGGCATTATCCTTTACGATGAGTTTGGCCGAGCGACGATAGAGAGAGTCTAACTTTTTCAAGTGGACATCACTGCTGCCATCCCAGAGCGTCGAAACATAATTAATGTGAGGCATTACATGAGCATGGTGGAACATTTCCAGAGTCCTTCTGTCGGTATATAGCTTTAACTTGGATAGGAGGAAAACGTTCTTGGCTACTTTCTTGCAAATATGCTGTATTTGTGCCTGCCACTTGAATTCACAATCAAGAATTACCCCTAAAACGCGATGCTGTTGAACTTGTTCAATTGATTGCGTACCAATAGTAAGATTTAGTTTGAGTGGAGAAATCTGATGTTTTTGTCTGGTTGCAATTACCATACTTTTAGTTTTTATTGGATGGACAAGCATAGCATTAGCACTACACCAGTTATTTACATCGTTTAAAGCTGTTTGAAGGGAGGACTCTATTACTGTAACAGACTTTCCACTTGAGTGAAGAGAAGAATCGTCAGCAAAAAAATCACTTCTTACAGAGAGGGAGGGAGTGAGGGAGAGAGAGTGTGTGTGTGTGTGTGTGTGTGTGTGTGTGTGTGTGTGTGTGTGTGTGTGTGTGTGTGTGTGTGTGTGTGTGTGTCTGAAGAGTACTCGGGTCCAGCGCGAGCGTTTTTTATCATACATGTACATTAGAGTAAGTGCTCTATATGCATACATGTACATTAGAGTAAGTGCTCTATATGCATACATGTACATTAGAGTGAGTGCTCTATATGCATACATGTACATTAGAGTAAGTGCTCTATATGCATACATGTACATAAGAGGAAGTGAGCGTTATACAGAACTAAGCTCATGACACATGAGAGAATATGAAGCATTGAAAGGAATAGACAACTTTCATCCTTGACATTGAGCGGTTTCTGTTAAACACAACTGAATCAATGGAGGATGGCAGTCAAATCGTAATGTTTAACACATCATAACCATGTCTCCGTGGACAAGAGATCTGCAACTGTTTGACGTGATGGTTAGATGTACAACTGTTTGACGTGTCCCGCAGTGGGGCACTGCGGTTATGAAATTAAAGGCCCCTCCTGTTTTTGGAACCGCAGGAGCTTTCTAGTTTGCTGTTGGGTAGATTTTTGGTTCCTTTTTCCTGTCATGCTCTCTTTTTCTTCATGAATTCTTTTCTTTTTTCTGCCTTCTTGCTCATTCACCTGTATTTTTTCCAAAAAACTCTTCTCTTGCCGCTTGTCTTGCGATTCATGTATAGTTTAATCTGTTAGTGTTCTGATGTAAGTCCAGCAGTAGATAGGTTAAGCCTATTTTAACATACTGGAAACTGGTAATCTTCCAGTAGGTATTAATTTAGTTTTACTAAAGCCTGCTGGGACACAAGTAATGGGTTAGTGCATTTGTAAACAGGAATCGCTTGACAAGTGGCCCCCTTCATCCCCCCCTTCCTCGTCCTGATATGGCTCTGCGTAGTCGGCTGGACGTTAAGCAACAAATAAACAAACAAACAAACTGTTTGACGTGATGGTTAGATGTACAGTCTGTTGAAGTCAATGGCGTGTTGCTGCATTCAGCTGTGCCGTGTGATGTATCTCAGCCCTGGATACTAGTTAGAGCAGTGAAACATGACATTGTCCCACAATTGCCTGTGTGCAAGTATTCACACATGCCTAAGATGCTTGTCTCATTCTTTGTAAGTGTAAGACCGCAAGGTAAACTTGTAAATATGTGTACCTAAAGTCATTGCTTAGCGTGCAAAGAAGTCATTCCCCGCAGGAGAAAGAGAATAGTGTGTACAATCCATGGTAGTGTGAGGGTGTCTTGAAGCCAAATCCCAAGTGCTGTTACAAAAAGTGAAAAGAAAGACCTCGTAATATTTTCACATGACCAGTGCAACATATTTTGCTACGATGTGTGAGTGATAGAGAATGATCATTTTTGGTTTATGAAAAAAATGTGCCTGACATTTCTTTGCATGATGTGTGATTGACTCATTGAGAGAGAATATATTTTTTGCTTTGTGACCAAAAATGCCTGATTGTTTGAATTCCTTGTTCTCAGCCATATTGCTGAGCTTGGCATGAGTTGTGTGCACTGCACTGTAAGATGATTCTGACTCTCCTCTTGTTTTGAGCGTTTCTTTGTTTTTGGTTTTGTTGTTGGTTTTTGACCCAAAAGAAGATTACAGTAAATGTGCTCCTTCTCTCTCTATTGTTCAATGTTTCTGTTGCACCAGGTTTTATTCTAATTCATGCTTGTAGAAATAGTTGTGTTAGGTCTACAAACATGTATATGTGTATGCCTTGTAATACAGGAATTAATATTTGTTTGTAAAGAATGTATATTGTGTGACAGAAATGTTAACATCTGGCATTTGGTTAACCATCCTTCATCCTTGTCACGAAGTCCCAACTTTAAAAAACAGTGAGGGACAGCTTGAACATGAGTATACATGTTGGTGATCGTCACAACTTTGTCCTGTCAATTAAAAGTGTTTCATTCATTTTCTTTGATGCGTTAAAAGGTTAATAGCTCCAGTGACTTGTTAGAAAAAGGACATTTCTCGATTTATTCAAACACCTTCATGTCTTATTTCTGTTGATGTTTGGATGGAGTTTGCCATTTTCTTTGTTGTGTTCAGTTTTTGGTCTTGCAACTGGTGTACGCGCAGTTGTGCCTATTCGTAAATCTGGTGAAGCTTGTGAATTGTCAATGATTTTATAAATAAATATGTTTAAAGAAACACACATATGTGTGTCTGGTTTTTTTTAATGTTTGTGTGTATGTTTAATTTGTGTTGAAATGTCAAGTTTGGGCCTGTGCACCACTGTGAAAGACCCCTTTCCCCTTTCTTCATTTCAGATTCCCTTCTTTTTAAGACTTAGCTCCCTTTCTTCATTTCACATTCCCTTCTTTTTAACACTTAGCTCCCTTTCTTCATTTCAGATTCCCTTCTTTTTAAGACTTAGCTCCCTTTCTTCATTTCAGATTCCCTTCTTTTTAAGACTTAGCTCCCTTTCTTCATTTCACATTCCCTTCTTTTTAACACTTAGCTCCCTTTCTTCATTTCAGATTCCCTTCTTTTTAAGACTTAGCTCCCTTTCTTCATTTCAGATTCCCTTCTTTTTAAGACTTTGCTTCCTCAGATCTTTGCATAAATTTACCTCCATTAGGGTTAGGCTAACCGCAACCCTAACCCTAACCTCTATTCCATTGGGTTAGGCTAACCGCAACCCTAACCCTAACCTCTATTCCATTGGGTTAGGCTAACCGCAACCCTAACCCTAACCTCTATTCCATTGGGTTAGGCTAACCGCAACCCTAACCCTAACCTCTATTCCATTCCAACTCGACCAGTTCACCACAGTTACATGGACACAGGGAGGTCAAGGGGTATATGTATTTTTTTTTACACAAATTGTCACACAGGCACGAACACGCAACGTAACCTTTCTCACACACGCACACAGACAAACAAACATACAACTACTGAACTGATTTCTGTATCTGTTTATTACAAGCCAGTTTACAGGCAGATATTGATGTTGGCATAATTATGTGTGTGTTCGTGTTTTCAACTCCACAATTCCTATATGTTTCTCAGCCCAACATTACTGATTACATAATTCCCCCAAACCATGCAAAAGTAAACGTATAATATGATGCTGAAACAGAATTAAAAAAGTCCGTGTGTGTGTGTGTGTATATTACACTATTAATTTTGTTATAAACAAAGAGCAGATTTTGGCTATACATATCAACATCTACAAACTAGGATTATGATTTTATATAAAGAAGAAACAATTGAATAAAAGAAGAAGATTAGAATGTTATGTAACTCGATGTCCAAAACAAGAACAGCAAAATGCTCATATGACTTACCCTCTCCAAATAATACATATGACTTGCCCTCTCCAAATAATACATATGACTTGCCCTCTCCAAATAATACATATGACTTACCCTCTCCAAATAATACATATGACTTGCCCTCTCCAAATAATACATATGACTTGCCCTCTCCAAATAATACATATGACTTGCCCTCTCCAAATAATACATATGACTTGCCCTCTCCAAATAATACATATGACTTACCCTCTCCAAATAATACATATGACTTGCCCTCTCCAAATAATACATATGACTTGCCCTCTCCAAATAATACATATGACTTGCCCTCTCCAAATAATACATATGACTTGCCCTCTCCAAATAATACATCAGAAACAATTAAATCATCTGCTGCTCTTGCTTTAAACACCCTGAAAATAATAATGTCCTACTTATTGACCCGAACTGTAACCCGAAAATGTGACCAATGAAACCCCGGTAAGTCCTGACCGGAGTGTCACCGTGCTGTAAAGTTAGAGGACCCCTCCCCCTCCTCTAAAGTCGCTACCTGTCAGGTAACTTCACCAAAACTGTCCATGTCACTCTTTTGATACGTTATTCAAACCGTCAATTCTGAATAAATCTTGTTCAAATAATGATTGTTAGTAGGTTTATGTCCCTCGTGGTCACACAATGGTGTCATTTAAGCACCAATGCATTGCGGACAAATTAATACCAGATATTGCTCGCGAAAGATTTCAACCGATGCTCTTGTACGAGCGGCGGATTACGGTCATTGTGAACAAATGCAGTGCGTTCAGTTTCATTCTGTGAGTTCCACAGCTTGACTAAATGTTGTTATTTCGCCTTACGCGACTTGTTTTCTTTTACCCAAAACTTGACCCCGATGTGTCTTCGAAATTTGATGAGGGTACAGCAAACGTTTATTTAGTTTGGACGGCCTAACGCTGCTTATAACTAAGACTCTCCTAATTACTAAGGTGAAATAACAAAACACAGTTTCTGATTAACACGCAAATATTATACAATACTTTAGATACAATAGAAATAGAGAGGAAAAACTGCAGCTATATTGTACTAACAAGTATAAGATACGTGCTCTTTAGTCCATCAATAGATCATTGCCATTCTCGGGAGCTCTTTTTCAGACCAATGTAAGCCTTAAAGATAAATTCCTACCGTGTCAGCTAGCACGTGCACAAGCACAGAGCTGTCCACACGTTGGCATGGGATAAGACAATTCTCACACAAGTACAGAGCTGTTCACACGTTGGCATGGGATAAGACAATTCTCACACAAGTACAGAGCTGTTCACACGTTGGCATGGGATAAGACAATTCTCACACAAGCACAGAGCTGTCCACACGTTGGCCGGCATGGGATAAGACAATTCTCACACAAGCACAGAGCTGTCCACACGTTGGCATGGGATAAGACAATTCTCACACAAGCACAGAGCTGTCCACACGTTGGCATGGGATAAGACAATTCTCACACAAGTACAGAGCTGTCCACACGTTGGCATGGGATAAGACAATTCTCACACAAGTACAGATCAGCTGTCCACAGGTTGGCATGGGATAAGACAATTCTCACACAAGCACAGAGCTGTCCACACGTTGGCATGGTATAAGACAATTCTCACACAAGCACAGAGCTGTCCACACGTTGGCATGGGATAAGACAATTCTCACACAAGCACAGAGCTGTCCACACGTTGGCATGGGATAAGACAATTCTCACACAAGCACAGAGCTGTTCACACGTTGGCATGGGATAAGACAATTCTCACACAAGCACAGAGCTGTTCACACGTTGGCATGGAATAAGACAATTCTCACACAAGTACAGAGCTGTTCACACGTTGGCATGGGATAAGACAATTCTCACACAAGCACAGAGCTGTCCACACGTTGGCATGGGATAAGACAATTCTCACACAAGTACAGAGCTGTTCACACGTTGGCCGGCATGGGATAAGACAATTCTCACCCAAGTACAGAGCTGTCCACACGTTGGCATGGGATACGAGACACATACCACATATCCACAGCCTGGCTGCAGACTGACATCGGTGTCTCTCACGACATAGTCATGTCATTACTTCACCAACACTTTCCATCTCGGCAAATACAACAGTTAGGCTGTATGTAAAGGTAGCCTACGTGTCCAACTAAGGGGACGCACTTATCCTATGTAAACGCCTGGACATACCTGCGTTGATGAATATGATCGTTTACACATAAGGAATTCACATTCAGAATACAAGTGGTCCGTGGCTAGCCAAATCGACGGTTTATTACTTGGCCAACTTTGAAGTTAAACTGCCCTTTAATAAAAAAACTTTTTAATGAATGTTTTAATGTTATCGTTAATTCCATGACCAGCACGGCTTGCCGTTTACACATGATATTCCTGCATTTATGACTATTAAACCCCGCAACATACTATGATCAAATAATTAAAATGTCAATTAGTTGCAGAAAGGTTCCCCATTATGATCGAGCTGTTGTTGAAAATCATTTTTCAATGTACATTTGTTAAACCATAGGATATTGGACTCGAAACATTCCTGCGTCATAATTGTTGTCAATTCCTACTCCGGCAACAAAGCTGGATTCGTTAAAGCTTGCCTGATATGACAAATAATATTATCACAAGATTTTGTGCCTGGGTCAACGTGAGGTTTCAAATATTGTAACCCCAAAGCAGAATTTTTTATCACAGAGTTCTCTTACATACAAAAGCAAAATTAAGTGTATATTGCAGACGGGTAATGAATTAAATAAACACATATTAACAACAACTAGCCCCCCCCCCCCCCCCACCACCACCACCCCCATAACAAAAGGCCACAAACAAACTAAACAAATGTGTTTTAAATAAAATCCAGTGACAACAAGTGCGATTGCTCATACGACTCACCTTCATCTTACATTATATGACTCAGAAATTATCTGACTCTGAGCTCCATAAACATTCAAGAAAGTCCTACTTTCTAACCTGAACGTTACACCCTTATTGTGACCTTGAAGTTTGAACAGGATCAACCAGACTCGGGTCATCGGCCTAACACTGCTCGTTACTAAGACTCGGGTCATCGGCCTAACACTGCTCGTTACTAAGACTCCCGATTGCTCAGACGAGTCAAACAACTATTGCATCCCAACAAAAGTAATCCACTAAAAACAAACAAAGTAAGTATTAATGAGGGTTTATGAATCAAAATCACACAATAAAGAACAAACAAAAATCACACTAAAAAACCCAATGATGGTTACGGAATATCTCTCTGAAGAAAACCAAGCATGTAATTGTTACCCCAGATATCTTAACATACTTAATTTGCACGAACTACATAAAAACAGCAAACTAAGACACAATCAAAAGTGGCAATTGCAGTAGTTGAATACATTATACAAAACAACATTAAAAGTGAAATACTATAAGAAATAGAAATTAAAACAACAGCTATTATCAGTATGAAAAAAATCCTTTGCGATTCTAAACGCGGTGGTACAAACATCCGACTGTAATGTGTGTAGTGTAATGTTCAGTACACAACTTTAACGTTCAATCCAAAAGACAACACACACAGCATCAAGGACATGGATCCTGGTCTTCAGACCGATGGTACAATTCCTGGTCTTCAGACCGATGGTACAATTCCTGGTCTTCAGACCGATGGTACAATTCCTGGTCTTCAGACCGATGGTACAATTCCTGGTCTTCAGACCGATGGTACAATTCCTGGTCTTCAGACCGATGGTACAATTCCTGGTCTTCAGACCGATGGTACAATTCCTGGTCTTCAGACCGATGGTACAATTCCTGGTCTTCAGACCGATGGTACAATTCCTGGTCTTCAGACCGATGGTACAATTCCTGGTCTTCAGACCGATGGTACAATTCCTGGTCTTCAGACCGATGGTACAATTCCTGGTCTTCAGACCGATGGTACAATTCCTGGTCTTCAGACCGATGGTACAATTCCTGGTCTTCAGACCGATGGTACAATTCCTGGTCTTCAGACCGATGGTACAATTCCTGTTCTTCAGACCGATGGTACAATTCCTGGTCTTCAGACCGATGGTACAATTCCTGGTCTTCAGACCGATGGTACAATTCCTGGTCTTCAGACCGATGGTACAATTCCTGGTCTTCAGACCGATGGTACAATTCCTGGTCTTCAGACCGATGGTACAATTCCTGGTCTTCAGACCGATGGTACAATTCCTGGTCTTCAGACCGATGGTACAATTCCTGGTCTTCAGACCGATGGTACAATTCCTGGTCTTCAGACCGATGGTACAATTCCTGGTCTTCAGACCGATGGTACAATTCCTGGTCTTCAGACCGATGGTACAATTCCTGGTCTTCAGACCGATGGTACAATTCCTGGTCTTCAGACCGATGGTACAATTCCTGGTCTTCAGACCGATGGTACAATTCCTGGTATTCAGACCGATGGTACAATTCCTGTTCTTCAGACCGATGGTACAATTCCTGGTCTTCAGACCGATGGTACAATTCCTGGTCTTCAGACCGATGGTACAATTCCTGGTCTTCAGACCGATGGTACAATTCCTGGTCTTCAGACCGATGGTACAATTCCTGGTCTTCAGACCGATGGTACAATTCCTGTTCTTCAGACCGATGGTACAATTCCTGGTCTTCAGACCGATGGTACAATTCCTGGTCTTCAGACCGATGGTACAATTCCTGGTCTTCAGACCGATGGTACAATTCCTGGTCTTAAGACCGATGGTACAATTCCTGGTCTTCAGACCGATGGTACAATTCCTGTTCTTCAGACCGATGGTACAATTCCTGGTCTTCAGACCGATGGTACAATTCCTGGTCTTCAGACCGATGGTACAATTCCTGGTCTTCAGACCGATGGTACAATTCCTGGTCTTCAGACCGATGGTACAATTCCTGGTCTTCAGACCGATGGTACAATTCCTGGTCTTCAGACCGATGGTACAATTCCTGGTCTTCAGACCGATGGTACAATTCCTGGTCTTCAGACCGATGGTACAATTCCTGGTCTTCAGACCGATGGTACAATTCCTGGTCTTCAGACCGATGGTACAATTCCTGGTCTTCAGACCGATGGTACAATTCCTGGTCTTCAGACCGATGGTACAATTCCTGGTCTTCAGACCGATGGTACAATTCATTTTCTTCTGTTAGTTGTTAACCGCAGTGTTCCGCGTGCCTTACTGATACTTGAAGGTGACCAGGTACTCTGGGTAGGCCTGAGTGTCATTGAAAATGACATACATCCCTGGAATCTTGGAATCGACCGCGGAGTCGTAGAACCGATCCGAACCTCGTCTCTGCGGCAAGAATCTCATTTTCTCGTTCCCGACGACAGAATGTCCGACGAGGACTTTGCACTGGTAAACACGACAGAGTCCTGATCCGTCCGGTGGACTGTAGGTGCTCCGAATGGAGTATTCGCTGTCCACTGCGAAGTACACTCCCGCTCCGAACTTGGTAGCTTAACAATCAGAAAATTAAATTAAATTGTTTTGTGAATAATTAGCTATCGCACATTCACATAAACATGCAGCATCAGTGCAAACATACACAGTTGTACACTGACGTACGTGCGTGCACACTCACTCACACACACACGCACGCATGCACGCACACACACATGTAACGTCTTTCAGTTCAGCACATACACGGAGGCAACTCCTGTCAGTGTGTTCCAAGCGTTATTCATTTCTTAGTAGAGGCAAGCACATGTAAGGTACATCGACCTAGATATTCTCTAGCATGGTGGGGAGTAACGTGCAGTGCGCATGTCCCGTGACGTATGCCTTTGTTACAATGCGCATGTCTGGCCTAGTGCCTTATTAAGCTCACTAATCGTGTCAACACACACACACACACACACACACACACACACACACACACACATTTTGTAAGAACAGATGGATTTAAAACGGTGCTGTGATAGGGCTACATTTCGCATAAGGCTAACTAAAAGACAGATCATTCATTGTAAAACCCTCAAAGAAGGATATATATATAGTGCAAATCACTAGACTGCTAACCCTGCAAAATCAAGAAGAAACAAGTCGCGTAAGGCGAAATTACAACATTTAGCCAAGCTGTCGAACTCACTGAATGAAACTGAACGTACGGCTTTTTTTTTTTTACCAAGACCGCTCGTTTAAAAGGCAGTGAAATTGGCAAGCCAGTACAGCGCGGTAGTGGTTGCGTTGAACAGGATAGCACGCTTTTCTGTATCGCTATTTTTTTTAACTTTCTGAGCTTGTTTTTAATCCAAACATAACATATTTATATGTTTTTGGAATCAGGAACCGACAAGGAATAAGATGAGATTGTTTTCAAATCGATTTCGGAAATTTTATTTTAATCATAATTTTCATGTTTAATTTTCAGAGCTTGTTTTTAATCCAAATATAAAATATTTATATGTTTTTGAAATCAGAAAATGATTAAAACTAAGTTGAAGTTATTTTTGGATCGTTTCATAACAAAATAATTTTAATTACTATTTTTAGATTTTTAATGACCGAACTCATTAAATTAACGTTTAAGCCTCCAAGCTAAAATGCAATACCAAAGTCCGGGCGACGTCGAAGATTGCTTGACCAAAATTTCAATCCATTTGATTAAAAGATGAGGGCGTTACAGTGCGGCCTCAACTTTCACAAAAAGCCGAATATGACGTCATCAAAGACATGTATGAAAAAAAGAAAAAAACGTCTGGGGATATCATACTCAGAAACTCTCATGTAAAGTTTCATGAAGATCAGTTCAGTAGTTTTCTCTGAATCGCTCTACACACTCACACACACACATACACAGACACCAAGACCTTCGTTTCGATTCCCCATCAGTATGTTAAAACCTTTAGTCAAAACTTGACTAAATGTAAAAACACACATGAAAGCTAAGTTTATGGAACGTTTAGCAAAACTAAAGGTTTTACATTGATCCTTCTTTATCATTGCCATTCTTGGTTTGAATTTGTGTTTTAATAATGTTCTTGTTTTTCGTGATAGTTTTTGTTTATTGTCGAAACCAAAGGGCATTGGGGTGAATAAAAAACCGTGCCGTTCGTTGCGCTATGAGTACTGCGGTTTAACCCGCAGTTCAAATCAAAGCGTGTTACGATGACTGAAGAACATACCGTTCTTTCCACAGTAACTGCGGTTAAATCCGTATCGGTTGATGTTGTCGGTGGCGTCCGATGCAGTTCCGTGCCACAGCGTCTTCTCGTTCTGGATGTCGGGGTTCTGCGCTTCAAGCTGGGTCTTCTTGGTCTGGTACTGGGAGTACAGCGTCCGGCTTTGGACTCGATCAATCTGGAACAAGACATAAAACTTGTCGGTCATCATCTTGGATGACGCACACTGACAGCCTAATTGACGCGGCCTCCTTTGCTTTGCTCCGTCGGACTTCAATTCGACTTTAGTCGGGCGACAATCCTAGATGATCAAATGGAAGCCTATCATTGTATAATTAATACATATTTAGTCAATCAGTGGATGAAACTGAATGCACTTCCTTTTTGCACAAAGATTAGTACACCCAATAGATTGGCCGAAACCCCACAGACGAGAAAGCATTGACAAATTGTCTCGGAAACACAAGCCCAATTAACCTAATTTTCATACAAAGGATTTGCTTGATTTTTTTAGCTTGTTTTCAATCCAATTAAAGAGATAACATAAGGAACAAAATGTAATTTTCTTTTTTCAAATCAGTTAGCAAACCTTCGCAATTCGCAAAATCACAACTTTTATTAACAATCTAATTAACCAATTCTTACGTTTTCCAGCTAAAATGCAATCCTATAGTCCGCACTGAGTCAAAGAATGTTTGACCATAATATCAATCAATTTTTTACACAAATGATGAAAAAAAAGAAAAACCGGATATGACGTCATCAGACATTTCTCTAAAACAAAACACCCCCCAACCACACACTCACTCACACTCACATAGCGCCTACCCCCGATCCTCCACACACACACACACACACACACACACACACACGCCAATATGCACATACCGCCGTGACAACAACTTTTTTGTTGCCCGCACTTGACAAGAAATTGGCTTCCACTTCTTTGTACTCTGTGGCTGTGGGTTTGAGCTGCACCATGTTGAGGTCGTCTTTCTGCGAGGCCCAGTGGGGAGGTGGCTCTGTACCTGACTCTGACACAAGCACACACAAGGCTGGTAAATACTTACTAATGAATACATGCCCAGTCTCGGATAAGAATGACAGCCTTGATCTGTTAATAATCCAGCTGAAACTCGCATTTCTCATGATCCGCTAATTATAACCGCCATTCCCCCAGATGGGATGAATACAATTTCTTTATATTTTGATTTCACAAGTGAATATGTTGCTGTCAAAGTTAAGGTCGCCTGTCATTTATCAGAGTCACTTAGCTTCGTCTATAATTTCGTCAATATGTTATATTATATTATCATTTTGAATGCCGAGCTCCACTCTGGAATCTGTCAGAAAAATCAAACAAACCTTGAATTATAATTCTTCTGTTGACATCCAGTCTACTTTGTGGGTCGCTCTGTCTATACTCCACCATTTCCTGAAAGTCAATGACGTAGACGTCACCATCTGCATCCTTGATTTCAACTGTCTTCTCTTGCTTCTTGTAGGCAGCCTCGATGATGGCGTTGACACTGGAGTGGTAACCGACTCGTTCAGTTCCCAGTGTCTGTACCTGACAACACGTGCAGTCAGTCTTTTGTGTATGAACTATTGTATAATTGTGTGATAGGGTGGAGTGGAAGTGGGGGAAATAGGCCAGGAAGCATAAATGAGACGCCAAGACAGAGGTTGCGATAACGTGACTTTTAATTAACGGACACCAGAAAGCAGACACCAGAAAGCAGTGTAGATTCTCCTCAGTGAGCACACTTGAAACAGTAAACACAAGAGCACAGGTTCACAAGGAACACAAAACCTGCTGCTGACGATAGTCGCGAAACACAAGAGCACAGGTTTCGGAATTCAGTTACAACCACAAGTCGACCGATTACAACTTCGCGACAAATTTGGTCAGCACTTCGACCGTTCACATCAACCGACACAATCGGAGCAACACACAGCTCGCTATCCCAAATCGCATTCTCTCCTCTGGCCTAAATGCTCAGTCTTTTAAAGGCTGGTCACTTCCGATAGCCAATAGGGAGGCTACCTAGGTGTCAGACAACGGGGGGCGTTCTACTTAAGATTGCCTGCCAAATGAAAGGGATCGTTAAAGAGGCAGAAATCGTTACAGAGGTGTCACACACCGGAAATATTACGCACACCGGATAAGGCTCATTAGATTACAACCAGTTACAAAGAAGGGGGGGGGGTAAGAGACTAAAACCTCCAAGCCACCTGGCATCTTCTATGATGTACCCTGTCAAAAGAAATGACACCCACTTGACAAAACGCCGTCCAACGATACCCAGACAGTCTGGCGGCACATTACATAATGACCACCTAAATCTGAGATAAGAGGTTAGAAAGGAATCCGGTCAAGAGTCTACCCTACGATAGTAAACACACAATAATCCTAGCGGGAGACACAACTTGGGTCAGGGGAAGATAATAGACAGGGGAGGCAACTGAGTCGGGCAGGAGATAATTACACAAAAAGACTGGATACGCCACTTGGCTACAATTGATATTTTTGGATTTGTATAATTGATAGAATAAGACAGGCACTGTTTTGCTTATATACAACTGAGTGTGCGTTTGTTTCAGTGCATGGTTACTAAAAGTCTTTGCCAGTACTGAAGGTCTTCATCAAAATTAATATGTGGGCACCGGAAATTACATTTAGCAATATCAATTCAAACACCTGTTTATAAGCAAGAACTTGAAGACCAGTATCTTTCACAGTACAGACATTTCGTAAGATTGACGGAGGTGTTAATACGCCCCCGCTCCAAACAAAATAGAGATCAACAGATACAATAGGAAGACTTTTTTTTCATTGTAAAATAGCTACAAATCACTTACTTCGATGAAGCACCACTGGACCATACTAGCCACCAAGTTGTCTTTCAGGAAGTCTGATATAGCTGCGTAGGCATCCAGCACATCGTTGTTGAATCCATGCAGTACAATGCGTTCCTTGCTTGACTGAACATCAGTTTGCACATTGTGTTGCAGTCCAATGCGCTCAATTGCCGCAATCTGAATAAAACATACGATTTCGAAAATTTAATGCTCTCTCTCTCTCTTTCTTATGCCACACACCTCGTAAAATAAAATTTGATTTGATCTCTCTTTCTCTCCCCTCCCCCCCCCCCCCCCCCCATTCTCTCTCTCCCTGACTCGCTCACTTTTTCTTTCGCAATCAAATATTGCCAAAATGTATAGTACACACTTCTCTTACAAAGAAAAGATAGTACACACTCATTTTTTAAAGAAATCCAAATATGGCAACTTGAATGTCAATGTCGCCGATTATTTTTCGCTTCTATTAGTTCACGACATTCTCTTTTTAGGAAATATTCTCTTCTCGGGAAATAAATCCTTTATATATCTAATTATGTGTGACTTTGATGATAAAGCATTCGGAGTGGCTAACGGTACGATATCGGATATAAAGCAAATTCGAGGGCTTATATACTAGCGAAACGATATCGTACGCGAAGCAACTGTGAGAGCTTGGATGCTAGCGAAACGATATTGGATGTGAAGCAAATTCGTGGTCCAGATGCTAACGAAACGACCCTTTCTTGTTTTTCAGGCATTTTGTTGTTGTTGTTGTTGTTGAGTTGAGCATTTTTCCCCGTCACTTCCGGTTTATGAGAAAAATGTTCCGATCCAAGCAGCCTTTGTTTTTCTACCGTTGTCACGTGACTCCTCTTCTTTCCGTCCGCGTTTTGCTGTCCATCATGGCGGAGAATGATCGGTGTTTGCATGTTGGCCAGCATTTCGATTCCTATAGTGATTTACATGAAGCTGTGACGCGATTCTGCCAGACATCACATACACGCCAGTTCAAAACGCCAAAAGCAAAAAAACGGCATCAATTTTGGTCAATTTTGAAGCGAGTTACGCCCGTTTTAAAATAAAAATGACGTCATTCTACTTCCACTACAAAGTTAAACGTTATTTACAGCCAAACTAACAGCGCTATCGATGTGCAGTTTTCACTAAAGTGGTTCCTATACATCAAAGAGTTTTTTTTTTAAACAAAGTTGTTTTTAGCTGTTTTCTGCCCCTTTAAACATTGTGATCAACACTTCAATGTGCTAATTCTGTGATTTCAACTGTTAGTATTAATGTTTGGACTCTTCAGATTGAATGGGATTTTTATTTATTACAAAATATGTTGGGTCTTAAACTTTGTGATGAACACTTTGATGTTGCTAATTCTGTGATTTCAACTTGAGACGGCTCTCCGTAGTCAGCTAGACGTTAAGCAATAATAATAAATAAATAAATATATTTGTCCAAATGTGTTTAATCTTAAACTTTGTGATCAGTTTGTTTGCGAGAGACAGTTTGCGAGCGGAAGAGGGGTGGAATTGTGCGACAGTGTGGCGCGCATACATGTGTGTGTGTGCCTCTGTGTGTGTGTGTGTGTGTGTGTCAGTGTAAGATCTGCGGATCAATAACACCAGCAAAAACAATAATTGACCTCTAAACAATAAAATACACACCCATCATATTAGCATTGAGAATTATCCGAATGCGGATATGGGAGCTAGATCTTCCTGTTACAGGGGCGGCGGAGCGTCAAAATCATTGGGGAGCAAGGTTTTTTATAATCAGTTGTCAGGAAAAAGTTGATGGAGGGGGGGGGGGGGGGGGGGGGGGGCTGGAGCAATACGGACAATGTTGTCAGCCGGGTATTGAAACTTTTCGGCCCTTAAAGTCTGACAATGTTGATGAGCAGGTGGGGGGAGGGGGGGGGGGGGGGGTGTACCGTGTAAACTTTACATTTTTTTTTTAGGCAGATTTTTTGGGGGGGGGCCAAAGGATACTCTGCCACCCCCCCCCCCCCCCCCCCCAATACATTTGTTTGGGGGCTATGGTCCCCCCTGCTCCGCCGTCAGTGCTGTACGAGTATATAGAGTTAGAGCCCACTTTTTACTGGGGGTATAATAATAATAATAATAATGTTTTCTTATAGCGGGATAAACCAGAGTTTTAAGGCTACGGTCTCATCCAGCTTTACAAATCCGCACACACACAAAATAATAAATAAATAAAATATATACATTATATATATATGAGATATAAAAATCAAACATACACATATCGCGGGATTCACCAAGACACCATGTGAAGTACGTCATACATGACGCCATATTGTTACTAAAGTGACGTGACCGCTGAGGATGTATGACGTACACTACACTCTTGCCTGGTTATCAATCGGCGTAGGATACAAGTTCAAGCTTATTCAGTCTCATCATTCCGTTTTGTTAAAACTTTAGCCTTCCTAAAGCCAGGTTTTTTTCGTGTCGTTAGCATATTTGCTGGTTGAAGACCAAGCGAAACGATATCGTGCCGCTAGCATATTTGCTTGTTGAAGACCAAGCCAAACGATATCGTGCCGTTAGCAGCCTAACCAAACGATATCGTGCCGCTAGCATATTTGCTAGCCAAACGATATCGTGCCGTTAGCAGCGGCCTAAAGCATTAACCTGTTCATTTCTGTACATTGCCGTTTAGTACACGAATTTGTACATTTTGTTTCGCCTTGGGAGGGTCCTTAGGCCAGGTTTAGTGTATCAGTTGTGTATCTCTTTGTCTCACTGAAAGCCATTACCAAAACCATCAATTGCCGGAGAAAGTTAACTATGTTTCGATAGTTTCCTCTGTGCAACATTTAAGCCTATTTTTTCTCCCGCTGAACTATACAGTCCTTCCAGTGAAAACGATTCGGCTTATCATCTCGAACTGGGTCCTGCAGGCCTTTACCAGGGAAAAGATCTGAGGCGGCCAGTCGTATTGTTTACACGGACTGAGCCTATACACACCAGATAATGTAAACAATCACAAAACAGCGTTATGTTACCTGAGCACTGTAGTTTTCGCTGTGTGTTTCGAATTTTATTTCTGTCCGCGTGAATTTTCCATCCACAAGTTGGTTGAACTGCTCCTTGAAGTCATCGATGTGCCATTGGTTCTCGGCGTAAATGATCAACACTTTGGGTTCTTTGGGAGCCAGAAAGGACGAGGCTGCCACTGCACCGCCCTGCTCTATCGCTTTAACACACAGTTTCCTCTGATGAACACCTGATACCTTTATTTTTCAGATTTTATTATCACAATCTCTGTTGATTAACTCAATGTTAAGACTCCTTTCTTTCTTAGACCTGGTTTTTTCAGATTTGTCAGGGTCTTGGGGAGGGGGGGGGGGGGGAATGTCCACTGCATGCAGCCACAAAAAAGAGCGACATTAAAAACCCGAACTATAATAGCAAATGGATACTCAACATGACCCAAAACAAAACCCCAACACATGGACTGCTACAGTTCCAAAATCAAGACCCCAAAATAAAAAGGTTACTGAATGAAATGAACACGGCCATGTTATTAGATTTACACAAGTTAGGTCCAGATAATTGACAAAGGGGTAACACATTACAGGTACCTTGAATCTTTCTTGATGACCTGCTTTTGCCGAACCAGCTCAAGAATCCGCCAGATCGCTTTCTGTTGGCCACTTCACATAGAGATATTTCAAAAGTTTAACAGAAAATTATAAATTGCAAAGTAATTATGTGTCTTTTGAGAAATAGTATTAGAAACAAGCGAGCATGTACATCATGTTGTGCATTCTTCCGAGACAAACAAAAGGAAAATGCACTGAATGGAACAGTCATTTTTGTGCAAGTTATCGCGTGCACCAACAGCGATTTCTCCAGATTTCTACATGTGAGAAGAGCATCTTTCCTCTGGGACCTATACCAAACAAACAAAACCCAGCCTAATCCTACATGTGAGAAGAGCATCTTTTCTCTGGGACCTATACCAAACAAACAAAACCCAGCCTAATCCTACATGTGAGAAGAGCATCTTTTCTCTGGGACCTATACCAAACAAACAAAACCCAGCCTAATCCTACATGTGAGAAGAGCATCTTTTCTCTGGGACCTATACCAAACAAACAAAACCCAGCCTAATCCTACATGTGAGAAGAGCATCTTTTCTCTGGGACCTATACCAAACAAACAAAACCCAGCCTAATCCTACATGTGAGAAGAGCATCTTTTCTCTGGGACCTATACCAAACAAACAAAACCCAGCCTAATCCTACATGTGAGAAGAGCATCTTTTCTCTGGGACCTATACCAAACAAACAAAACCCAGCCTAATCCTACATGTGAGAAGAGCATCTTTTCTCTGGGACCTATACCAAACAAACAAAACCCAGCCTAATCCTACATGTGAGAAGAGCATCTTTCCTCTGGGACCTATACCAAACAAACAAAACCCAGCCTAATCCTACATGTGAGAAGAGCATCTTTCCTCTGGGACCTATACCAAACAAACAAAACCCAGGCTAATCCTACATGTGAGAAGAGCATCTTTCCTCTGGGACCTATACCAAACAAACAAAACCCAGCCTAATCCTACATGTGAGAAGAGCATCTTTCCTCTGGGACCTATACCAAACAAACAAAACCCAGCCTAATCCTACATGTGAGAAGAGCATCTTTCCTCTGGGACCTATACCAAACAAACAAAACCCAGCCTAATCCTACATGTGAGAAGAGCATCTTTCCTCTGGGACCTATACCAAACAAACAAAACCCAGCCTAACTGCTTCCTCTGCAGGGTGGACATTTTGTTTTGCTGATCTAATTTCGCAATTTGACACAGGTGTCACGAATGAAATTAGTCCAGCATAAATTATTATTCTTCGCAAAAAGCAGATTGACGGTGCATTTTTAGTATTTGTCCAAGTGGAAGGATGCTTTTATGTCATATAAAACCCCAAACGGATCGATCATGATTTTCAGAATGACCTACACGGATCTACGCGGTGCAGGCTCGTTCAATAGCACTGATCATGACATAAGTTCTTCTCGTTGTCAATCTGTGAAAAACAAATAGCAAAACACAGTCAGTACAGAGATCACACACAAGACAGAAAATCAAAGTAAAGAAGGAAATGAATAAAGGAACTCACCGACCGAGCTCTGCCCAGCGGGTACAGAACGTAGAGATGCATTATGGGTCAGGGGTGGCTGAGCTGTAGTGGGTGCAGAACGTAGAGATGCATTATGGGTCAGGGGTGGCTGAGCTGTAGTGGGTGCAAAACGTAGAGATGCATTATGGGTCAGGGGTGGCTGAGCTGTAGTGGGTGCAGAACGTAGAGATGTATTATGGGTCAGGGGTGGCTGAACTGTAGTGGGTGCAGAACGTGGAGATGTATTATGGGTAAGGGATGACTGAGCTGTAGTGGGTGCAGAACGTAGAGATGTATTATGGGTAAGGGATGACTGAGCTGTAGTGGGTGCAGAACGTAGAGATGCATTATGGGTAAGGGATGGCTGAGCTGTAGCGGGTACAGAACGTAGAGATGCATTATGGGTCAGGCGTGGTTGAGCTGCAGCTGCTTCGAACGCCTGTGAGACACCAAAGCAAGGAAATACTCGGAAAGCCACGAAAAGGACATTTTTTAAACTTCATTCAGGGACGGAGGTGCTCTGAAAGGGTGCAAGACACGATTCATGGTTTTCGCTGTGGCCTTTCTTCAAATTGTCTTTAGCAAGTTTAAGGCAGTCCTTTAAGTTAACTTCCCCCATATTTGGAAAATCTGCCCAAAGTGACGGCTAAGTCTTTGGCGATTTGTAAGCAGTGTAGGAGTTTGACGACTAGGTAAATCAGGTATCTGTTATGAAGAAACCGCAAACTATACGTATCGTGACGTAAGTGAGCTGGTACATACACCATTTACCAAACGATACGCCCTGTTGCTTTGAAAGAGCACGCTTTAAAAATTAAAGCTGGAAAAGTCCTATGAACCATCACCCGATATAGTATTCAAGCATTTTATAATAATAAAGATTAACCTTGATCGTAATAAAGAACTCAATGAATATGTTCATACAAGCAACGCAACTTAATCCCTTGATGGTCAAAATTGGCAATATTTCCACAGCTAAGTTATTTTAGCGAAGTTATTTTACTTCTCTCCTGTAGCAAAATACAAGGGCCAACTGAGAAGTACCGGGCCCGACCAGGAAGGAATTGACTTAGACATCTAAAACTTGGCATGAATTAAGAAAGGTTCTTATGAAGACTTTTTGCAAAATAATACGTATTGTCAGTAAGTACTGGTGTCACATGACTGATGTGAACGAGTTGATTGGCTAATGGCGATGCGCTAAAACTGTTAGCGCACTCTTGGAGTGCACTAATTTTTCCACAGAGCGTATTCTTCCGCCCTTTGCCTAAGCGAGACTGTACTCTCATCCTCAGATTTAATTAATGACATGTAGCTTATATTCTCCACAATACCAAAATACCATACATTTCCTGCTTCTCAATTAAAGCAGAAGTGGGTTTTTTCTGACAGATTGCATGTGCCTGTGCCACAGTTGCCACTGATCTAAAAATAGAACCCGCTGTGTCTAATTTTTCCGTTTCGACTTGCGAAGACTCTTCTCATAATCATGCCGTAGCTTATTATCCACATTACCAAATTATGAGTTAGTATACATTTCCCAGCAGCTAACAGAAAACACAAGTGTTATTCCGATAGCGTACCAGCTAGATCAGCATTTGGAATATACGTAGCAGACTACACTGAAATACGACTGCATCTGTTCAGTAAATGAATGTTTTCCGAATTATTATTTCAAGGCAAGAACAATAGGAATCCAAAGCGTGTAGGGTTTAGAACGTCCGTACCATATAAGACTTATTACCAGCTTGCCTCATGGTGCAGACTCAGTGCAACGTGACGAGCAATTTTTGTCTTTGGAATGAGGCTGCAGTGGTTCGATTGCCCTAGCCTTGCAGACGACACAAACCCCGCTCAGCAAACTAACATGTTGGGCAAATGTGAACGAAAAAACGATGGGGATATAATACGTGTAGGGTTCAGAGCATTCTTACCGTTCATATTTAGTACCAGATGAGTGAAGATACCACACGAGAAACATGCCACATTTATTTTGAAAATGTGCTAACCGTCGACCTTGGCGGTTAGCCATACCCAGGGGAGTCACTCTGCACAGTCAATCCGTCGAAGCTCGACTAGAGGTTTCGAATCGCAAGTAACTAAGAACACAGTCCTTTCTCCGAGTTCAAATGAGGTCTCTCTGAAAGATCATCACTGTTTAGCTTAACGCTACACTGCATGCAATTTACCAACAGAAATTAAAACAAGAGTTTGCGTGTGATGAAAGCACGACACACTTGAGACAGCCCACACAAAAGTAGATCTTCCACGACCTGACCACACAGTTATGCCTATTGGTTTAAACATAAGTTTATTTTAACAAAGGTTACAATCATGACATGTATACAAAGTTCACAGAAACAGCAACAAGCTAGAAGCTTATAGTGGTGTTCCTGCATGACAGTACAACATAAGGCGGTAACGGGTGAAAAATTTGTCTCAATAAACCAAATCTATTAATAACGTAATGAACGTTGCATAATGATGATAAAGAAGACAGTAAAGGAAGGAAGGAGGGAAAGAAGATGAATAAAAGAAGAGGGATGGGTAGGAGATGTGCAGAAGTTAAAGTTGTTGTCCGGCTTGTAGAGCATTTATTCTGAACGTTCAATGAACGAGTGTACGGTGGAAAAAATTTTCCTGTTCAAATCTAAAGAATACTGTCTGTCTCCGTTTAAAAGGTGGGGGAGGTGAATTGTGTGATTAGGGAGGGTATGTATAGATTCTTGACGTGCTTCGCGATAATTTGGACAATCGAATATGAAGTGTTGTACGGATTCGGACGGGAATCCACAGTCACAAGATGCATCTGTAGCAACGTGACGTCTCACTAGATCGTTATTGAGATCACTTATATATAACCTGAGCTTACAGTGAATTATTTGTGACATGCGATCTCCAGAATAAAAATAACACGGCGGACTTAAATCGTTTTTTGACAAAAAGTGCTTAAATTCACTTAGGGAATCACTAAGTTTTATATAGTCTGGTAAAGAATTCCAGAGTTGTGTAGTAGATGGGAGAAATGAGTTTCTATATAATTCAGTTTTAAACGATGGAACTTTCCTGTCTAGAGGTCTGCGCCGGTGATATGGGTTATGCGTGACTAAGTTATGCCTATTCAAATGCGCGTAGCAAAATGTGCGTGTTGTATCTTCTTATTTCTCTGGCGGTACCGACAATATCGTTATTGAAACAATCCCAGTGCACGAAGGGATTTTTTGAGCAAATCGAGAAAATTCATTGGATGTCTCAATAACTTAAATTATCACCGGTTAGTTAGTTAGTTTAAATATTTTAATTAATATAGATTGGGTCATGTCTCGTACCTGCACGCTCTTTATGTCGAGGTGGTACAGCACAATCCTGACTTCTCGCAGAGTGGTGTCAGGTCTGGTCCGTTGGAAGTGATCCACTGCATCCAGCATGGTCCTGGCAACGACGTCATGGGGGTAGTTAAGGTTGCCGGTACCCATGGCAGGGAGGGCAATGGTGGTGTGTCCGCGTTGACTGGCCACGTCCAGACAGTCTAAGACAGTCTTGTGGAGGATCTGTTCAACATTAAATGCACCTTTACATTTGGGGAGGCCCTCTAGATTGGGTCATGTCTTGAAATCCTATAATCCTAGATTTGCATCAAGTTTTAAAGCTCTCGCTTCAAACACGTGTAAGGCAGTGATAACTGTTCTCTTTTTTTCCCAAACACGAGTAGTTGTGACCTTGAACTTTGACGAAGGTAAACCATGTGTGCGTCATGTCTGGGAGTCCCGAAACCCTAGAAATATGTCAATGTTTACAGGTCTACCTTCAATAACCAATTTTTCAGGTGAGTCAAAAACGGACATAGGTATAGTTCCCGCACCTGTTCATCAGCAGGTCCCTGCCATGGATCGAGGGCGGTGTGCAAGACTTCTTTGCATGGTAACTGGTATCCTTTGGTTAGCACAATCTCTCCTGTCTCAATGCCATCGGGACGCTTGGTCTTGCATTCATCTTCTATCTCCTGTCCCGCACCTTCTAGGATGGACGCGGCCACTGCCCCTTTGGTCAGATCTAACTCGTGGGAAGCAGAATTGACCACTGCATCCACCTGCAACGTGACCAAGCTTGTGTGGAGTCTCTTTTTAATCTAACTTGCATGAAACAGGTTTTGGCTGTTTTTGAGCTTATTACTGTTTCAACCATAGCATATTTATATATATTTTAGATTCAGAACAAAAATAGAAATCCAATGGAAATACTTTGTATCTGATACTGCAATTTCGATTTCGAAAACATTTTCCTCGACAAATTAATTAATTAATTAATTAATGATTAACATTTCAAGCTGAAATGGAATCCCAGAGTCCTGACAGAATCAAAGACTATTTGACCAACATTTTAACCAATTCTATTGATAAAGAAGGTCGCCAAAGGGCCGCCTCAACTTTTTTAAAGCCTAATATGACGTTATTAAAGACACTTGTCAAAAACAAAAGGGAAAAATTGGGGGATACTTACTGGAAGAATTTAAATGTGACGTCCACACAAACCCACTGCACTGGTTAAATGCTCGTGTCACGGGTGTACACACACACACACACAAACACACACACACACAAACACACACACACACAAACATACACACACACACAAACACACACACATACACACACACACACACACACACACACACACAAACACACACAAACACACACACATAAACACACACACACACCCACACACACATACACACACACACACGCACACACAAACACACACACACACAAACACACGTACACACACACACACCGACACACACCGACACACACACACACACACACATATATATATATATATACCATCACCGTGGTCCCGATTCTCAGTCCACTGGAATATATATATATTATATACCAAGTCAGATCTTGGCTACATGTAAAAACAAAATATGCTACAAATTCACTGCTCCGAAAATGATACCAAAAAGTACCAAGAAAGAGCCAACCATGGAGTAAAGTATGCTATTTAATGGTACACGATTTTTTTCTCGCCTAAATCTAAACACAATCTGCAATTTGTAACTTTAGCAAGTGTACCTGTTGCTCCGCTAGCAGCCCTGTCGTCACAACTGCTAACTTGCCTTTCGCTGCACTCTTCAGTTTTGCCAACGGTGATGCTTTTGCTCCTTCTGAAACACAGACAAACAGATATGCAGACACACAGAGAAAAAGTCAGATTTTCACATGTGACAGAATAGACCAATTCCTAAAATAATTCTGTCGGGTTTGTATGTTTTGTGAAAGAGTGAGCACTCTTGCATCTGCGCAGACAAACATTGCCATGTGCTTCCTATACACGTGTTTGAGACACACCCTCTCGCTAGTGACTGGCCTATAATATCACGTGGGAAAGTTTTCCCACGGGACATTATTTCCCACGTGACATTTGTCTGAGCTTTTTTTCGAAAATCGTCTATTAAAAATGTTAGAATCGAACCGGTGAATTTTGTCCTGCTCATTTATAGATAAAACTTGTCGTGAACTATGAACACGATTGCGCATACTCAGAAAAGGTTACATTGGTAATTCCTTCCAAAGTTACAACATGGCCGTTTCCCCAAGCTGTAAACCATGTTCGGCCTTCCATAGGAATTCAAAAGCGAAAGGTTTACAATACAAGAACATCAAATGACCAAAGAGAGTCCTACAAGTAACACAGATAAAAATAACGACGAGTACTTCAAACAAATTACCTGAATCGGATGAAGCAAAGTTAATCAGGCTGGGAAAGCCTATACCTGCTTTAGCGGGCACCGAAGCTCTGGAAGACTGTGAAAGGCCGGTGCCTCGCCCCTGTTCTTCTCTGAAAGCCTGGACACGGTTCATACATTGTACGTTTTCATTATTTTGTTTCAGTCTTAGATGAACGTTGAAAGAAACCAACAACTAAAAGGTTGCAGAGCATTAATGTGCTTACTGCTATGTGCCAGAATCTTAAAATCAACTTTTCTACTCCAATAATATTCAGTAATAGTGTCCCAACATAATTATGTCTATTACATGGTGAATATTGTATTCATAACGGTTTATTGTATGTTTGCTAAGAATGAAAGTCAATAAGGAGTGTTGTATTTTTAAGTGTTTATTATATTTTTGTTAGCAACGAAAGTTGATAGTGAATATTGTATAAGAAATTGGTTATGCAACTTTTGCCATAAAAGGAAGTTTATAGGTGTTGTTAAAATAAAGTATTCATAGTAGAGGTAGAGTTATTGCAAGTGTCAAGTCGTGAAATAAGTTAATGAGGGTTACCAGGTGAACACGTATTAATTACTAGCGTGAGAGACCCGGCTTCGCCCGGGCTCTTCTGTCTGTCTATGGCTGTCTGTGTGCGTCTCTCAAACACACACACACACACACACACACACACACACACACACACACACACACACACACACACACACACAAACACACACACACGCAGGTAATAAAACATTCTGAGTTCGGTTCAAAAGTGTATGTTTAAAAAGAAAATGTATTAAGTGATGTAAAGAGAAGCATTTATACGCAGACATTCACACGCACATACCGTGGCTGACACGCATGGAGACGTACAAATACACATTCACACACAGTCATCGTGGCTGAGATGCCTGGCCGCAGGTACACACTTATTAGAAAGAATCCACAATTTGTACGTAAGAGTTTAAAACGCTTAAATGCATGCATTGACAGTCAAAATACATATTCAAAATATTCGGCCGATCTGGCCCTGGCCTTTGCTCTTTTGTCGGTTTCTTGTCTGTCTTGACGCTGGTCCGCAGTTTCGGCCGATCTGGCTCTGGCCACCGCAAGCCGCTTTTTTGCTAGCTTGCTTCTTTCTGATTGCTTTTTTTTAGAAGGCATTTTGATAACTGAGTATCAACAACAATTTGTGCAATGAGCATTGAAGTTCATTTCGCACATATATTGAAACACCTGGCTTTCACTCGTTTATATACTCTCTCAAAAGAATATTCGGGACGCAACTTCAAAGTAAGAAAGAGAGCTACCGGGAAAACCTCTACGTCACAAATGGAACGAATGGAAAGGCGTTCGAATGTAAACATCCTGTTTGTGTCTTTGGGCATGTTCACGTAATATTCCAGAGTATTTTTCCGACATCGCTACAATCTATTAAAATAGTCACAAATGGAACGAATGGAAAATCTTCGAAGGCGTTCGAATGTAAACATCCTGTTTGTGCCATTCGGCATGTTGATGTGAGTATTCTTCCGATATCGCTACAATAACTATAGTTATCTCGACTGTTCTTCGCTGTACAAACAGGTACATTTTAAAACGACTACTTTTATTCTAAAAAAAAAAACTAAAAAAAACAAAGCACGGTGCCGCCACATTTGCACACCAAGAGAATATTCTCGTGCATTCGTCGTTCAGATAAACACAGAATGAGTACGCACTTTGATTCTCATCACTCTGTCTCTGTCTGTCTGTCTGTCTGTTTGTCTCTCTGTCTGTCTTGTCACATATTGATATTTTAGGACAGAGAGAGCTAGTGTGTGCGTGTGTGAATTCTCAGAGACATATACAGAAAGCGCGATTGTTGTTTTGAATGATCAAGTGTAGATCTATATGCAATCTGTTTCTGTGTGTGACAAGTGCGTGTAATTCTTTCGAGTGTTTTATCTGTACGAGGGCATGAGAATTCTCTTCAGTTTTGCAATCGTGCTGATACGCCGCGGCTTCGTGCTTTGATCTGAATACTCCGGAATATGACGTGAACCTGCTGAGGGATGCAGACGCGGCTTGTGCTTTGATGTGTTGTAGACGAAATGTAGCCGTTTTAGTAGACATGCAGTGATGACATCGAGATTGCTATAATTCATTTTTCTTTTAGGGGGGTAAGGAAGGGGTTGGTGTGGTGGTGATGGGGGATGATGGGGGTGCTGGGGATGGTGGTTGGGTTGGTGTTGATGATGTAGGGCTAGTGGGAGTGGTAGTTGTTGAGTCGGCGGTGGTGGTGGGAATGGGGGTGGTGGTGGTGGGGGGGTCGGATCTGGGGATTGAAAGGGGGGGGGGGGGGGGGGCAAGTTTACTTTTTTTTTTAGAAGAGCCAAGCCACAACCAAAAGTTTCTCTCTTCAGGGGGGGGGGGGGGGGGAGGCGGAGGAGGATTGGAGGGCTGGCAGCGCAGCGGCGTCGGCAGTGGTGGTCAGGTGCACATCTTCACAGTCACAGGAGTGCACATGCACGACATCGTCTTCCTGCCCCCTCCCTTCTCGGAGCTTTGGCGATCACAGACAGACACACACACACACACACAGACAGACAGACAGACACACACACACACACACACACACACACACAGACAGACAGACACACACATACCCACACAGACAGACAGACACTCTTTTATTTATATGTATAGATAGTGTCGTAAAGGCAGAATTGCTGTCAAGAAATTATAGGTGGTCAAGAGGCAGTCACGATTGTGAGTTCGTAAAGGTTGTTGTTGTTGTTGTTGTTGTTGTTAAGACCAGGGTAGGTGGTCACCCGTCGCGATATAACCTTGAACGGTTGAAAACGACGTTAAACACCAAATAAAGAAAGAAAGAAAGAAAGTAGGTGGTCACGAAGCGGTCACTTTGTGGCCAGATTTATGGATTTTTATTGAATAACCACCTGTATAAATTCGGGGAAATTTCGTTACAAAGACAACTACAGCAACTACAGAACTAGACGAAGTTATTCACCAGTGTTCACTCCAAAAAAGGTATGATGAATTTTACTTGTTCTTGTTTTTAGAAGTTAAAGGCACACAGTAAGCCTCCCGTAAACCATCACAGATACTGTCAGTACAAACACCCTTCCATTTGAACGCTCACCAAACGGGAACATCCTAGGTGCCCTACGTAAAGAGCGAGCAATTTTTAAAGAATTAATTTTGCGGATTGTCTGATCAGACAATCGGACCGTGGTGCTTTTTGGCGCTAGACCTAACTTTTAAAATCTAAATAATAAATTGACAGCTTGTTACACAAACATTCTTAAATCATAAATCTATTCTTTTTTCATCAAGACAAGATCAGAACAATTCGAAGTTTTGAAAGTTTGAAAAAAGAAAAGCCCGGAAGCAGGGTCACGCAAGGTCGTGGTTCTCGTAGCAGACGACGGTTTATCACCAGTTCCTCTGAACAGTCAAAAGCCATCGCTAGAGTTCTTGTGAACTACAGCCGTTTGTTTCGTGCATAGTCAGAGGTAAATAATAACGTGCTATTGCAGATAAGCTCACATCGAGTCGCATTCAAATTACTAACTGACGACTACATTGTGAAAAAGGGAAACTGGATCACACGGGTTCACGATGGCTCGGGGGTAAAATAAACCACGCAAAAATAAATTCTTTGAAAATTGCTCGCTCTTTACGGAGGTCACCTAGGATGTTCTCAAGCGGTGAGTGTTTAAATGAAAGGGTGCTTGTACTATGCAGTATCTGTGATGGTTTACGGGAGGCGCACTGTGCCTTTAAGTTAGGTTTGGTAGATAGAAATATTCGTTCTAAATCGGCAATGTTTCAGATTGTGAATAACATGTGTATCTGAATTATTCTACTGGTATATTGAATATTGAAAATGTATGATTTAAATCACACTTATTTCCCTTAATTGTTGAATGCATTTATTTGTATGTGTAGGATGTGGTAGAAAATGAGAGGGAAGAACAACGTTGCGAAATATCCAAGGAAGCTGTTGCAAGGTACCAACTTTGAAGACGGAGTGAACCGTGACAGCGCATTAAAACTGAAGCAAAATCATGATGAAAAGGGATGAGTTTTGACCTTGAACTTGGATTCATTCCGTAAACCTTATTTCACGTTCAAATGGCATACTTACAGACCCTGTGTGCTAACGACATCGCCCACTGTTGACGGAGCGAGTAAAGTCGAATTTGGGAAGCTTTTATTGCACGTTACCCTTAATTACAATCATCATCCGTTACTGAAAGGCACAGTACGCCTCCTGTAAACCATCACAGATACTGTCAGGCTTTTTACACACAGTACAAACACCCTTTCGTTTAAACACTCACCGCTTAAGAACATCCTAGGTGCCCTACTTAAAGAGCGAGCAATTTTTAAAGAATTAATTTTGCGGATTGTCTGATCAGACAATCGGACGGTGCGTTTTGGCGCTAGACCTAACTTTTAAAATCTAAATAATAAATTGACAGTTTGTTACACAAACATTCTTAAATCATAAATCTATTCTTTTTTCATCAAGACAAGATCAGTACAATTCGAAGTTTTGAAAGTTTGAAAAAAGAAAAGCCCGGAAGCAGGGTCACGCAAGGTCGTGGTTCTCGTAGCAGACGACGGTTATGCCTATCGCCAGTTCCTCTGAACAGTCAAAAGCCATCGCTAGAGTCCGTGTGACTCGCAGCCGTTTGTTGTGTTTAGATTCAGAGGTAAATAATAACGTGCTATTGCAGATAAGCTCACATCGAGTCGCATTGAAATCACAAACTGACGACTACATTGTGAAAAAAAGAAAACTGGATCACACGGGTTCACGATGGCTCAGGGGTAAGATAAACCACGCAAAAATAAATTCTTTGAAAATTGCTCGCTCTTTACGGAAGGCACCTAGGATGTTCTCAAGCGGTGAGTGTTTAAATGAAAGGGTGTTTGTAATGTGTGTAAAAGCTTGACAGTATCTGTGATGGTTTACGGGAGGCTTACTGTGCCATTAAATTACTACTTTTAATCAGACATATTTCAAAGCTCTGAAATACCGGTCTGGTGACGTGTTCACTAAGGTTGTAATGAGAGCTACATACCTTTAACAGCCTTCTGATTTGACAGCTTCCAGTCTGCTTTTTCTGTGTCATTGTCACACTAACAAATACGCAGAATCAAAGGAGGCACAATACAGGGCTTCAGTCTGTGGGTATTTATTCAGATTCGCACAAAATAGAAACACGTTACCTGTAAGATTTGTGTGTCTGTGTGATAGACGACCACCGTGATCTCCCTCAGAGGGGAGAGGGGTCTTGTGTCCTGAAACTCCTCCATAGCTCGCAGCATGGTCTGTGCCACCACGTCGTGGGGAAAGCTACAGTTACCCGTTCCCAGCACAGGGAAGGCGACCGAGGTGTAGCCTTGAACACTGGCGAGGTCCAGACAGTCCATCACGTAGCCGTGTAGTATCTGTGGAAACCATGGAAGATCCATAAGTATGTTCTGACAACAAATGTACCCTGCGTAAATCTACCCTTTTAGATTGATACAGTGGTCTACACCAAGAAGAAAAACTGAACAATTTTCGAAGTCAGTCTTTCCCGTAAGGAAGTCGCAACATGTTTGAAAGCACGTTTACAAAATTCCATTTTGTGTCCTTTTCATGTTGATCAGTGGTCGCGGGTCTATTTTGCTGTGGGAACCTTGCTGAGGTGCACGAAGCAAATCTGAGTGCCAACCAATGGGGTGGAAACAAGCTGTAGAGTCTGGTTGGTCGAAATCTAATTAAATCTCAATATCAACCAATCCAATCCCGCGGTTTCGTGCCACTTATTTGGGGGGCACCTAACCCTAACCCAGTTTCGCTTCGTGAACCTCAACCGTGAAGAACAAACATACCGATTTGCTGACGGGCCCATCCCATCGCGGTAAGGCAATGTGGTAGACTTCTTTGCAGGCCAGGCCGTACCCGCTGGTCACCGCTATTTGGCCCGTAAGTAGATTAGTTGGGTATTTCGCCTTGCACTCCTCTTGAAGTTGTAGTCCTGCGGCCGTCAGCAGGGACTTGGACACAGCACCGTTTTTGAGTTTCAAATCCACGGAAGTAGAATTGACAATGACGTCAGCCTGTGCGGAATAAAATTGACCAGGAGACACTGAGCTAAGCTGACGTGCGTTTGCAAACAACAAAACAACAACAACAAAAACAACAACAACACTTCTTTAACTTGAAAATGTCAAACGCATTTAATACGCGAACGGCAGGCACAAAGATATATTACTTTAACCTACAAACTTGAGAGACCCATGTCATAACCAAACCGTATCTTCACACGTGTGCATATCGTGTAAATGAGGTCGGCTCAAACCCCAAAACGTATTCGGAAGTAATTTTCCACTGTAATGTTCAAGTCTAGGAGACAAACTCCATTCTCAAAAACTTTGTTGTTTCCTCGATCTGTAAGAATATTGACGCTGTTTTCTATTGTCAAATGTGTTTGCGCTCTATTTTGATGTTGATGTCAGCAATGTCATTATGGAAGAGCAGGTCAAGAAGGCGCGTCTTCAATTTCGACACTCTGGCTCCATCTGTAAGTTTGAGGTGGAAGGCAAGCAAGAAGAAAAAGTAGGATAAACAGCCTCGGGATACTTCATGGTTCTCTGTGTAATACCGGATTTACAGTTTTTCTTCGTCAAATATTGAAAGCTTGCTCGCAAACCTGGTATCACACAGCAAGCCATACGGTAATCTCTATGTTAGTTGGTCGCTACGAACAGAAACTGATATTTGTGGGACGTATTCTTGTTGTCTTTTATTCAATATCGCTGCATAGAACACCCAGCGAAATCCCTGCTTCTGTTACCCCTGTGACAGTACCGGCAAGTTGAAATGCAGATAATGGGGTGGGGTCGGGAAAGAAACGATTTTCAAAAAAGGGTTAAGCTTTTAATGACAGACACTTTTAGTAGTATTAATCACGGAGGGTGGATTTCAGAACCGTTTCCCTTGAAGTGTGGTATAAGACAAGGTTGTCCATTTTCACCCCTGGCCTTTATATTGGCGGTGGAAATACTTGCCATTAAAATTAGGAAAAGTGATATAACGGGTGTTGAATTACCCTCAAAGGTGGGCGAGGAGAGTGCTTTTTCGCGACACGCCGCCAGAATACAAGCGTTGACTGATCATGCCGTTGTCAGCACGCCGCCAGAATCCGTGCGTAAGGTGCGTGAGTCACTTCGCCACACACCGCCATAATAGTAGCGTTGGAAGTGGAAAATACCACGCTGGGGATTTTCCATACGAAAACCCACGTGATAGGTTCAGAGGTCGGCTGCATTATCATACGCGACAAATAACTCCCAGAACAGTTGATTTCATTGGTTAGTTTGGATACTACAGGTCATTGACGGCACCAACCCATGCCTTAGTTTCATATTTAGGATTCCAAAATGTCGCGAGTTGTCAGTGTTGTTGTTGCGAAGCGAAGCGGCGTGCAGAAGGCAGGCAGTGTGTGCATCAAACAGTGTTGTTGTGATAGATGGATAAGTGAGTGATGAGGGTGAATGAGTTAGCCAAATCAAGAGCTCGAGGTGTCAATGCTACTTTGGCCAAAACCCAATGCAAGCGGACGGACGCGATTCTGGTGCCGGGAATGTGCTGTGGCCACATGGCTGTGGCGCTTTGTGTTGAGCCGTGCTTCGAAGTGTGGCACACAAAGATCGAGTTTTAGCGTCAACTAAGGTGACTCGAGTCGAACCGGAGGTCGCAAAAACTCGGTCCGATACGACTGGAGTGACGTCACCGGTTAACCAACTTTCAACCTTGCTTCCTGCGTAGGGTCTCTCCAGTTCCAAGATGGCTGCCAAGGCGAGGTGAGAAACTTCTGCAAATATTTTTTGACAAAGTTACGGATTGTGAGAAGACATTTGTTGTAAATCACTTAGCCTTTCAAAAATTAAGGATACTGGGTTGGATACTGTCTTGGTTTTAATGCATTTTATTTTAGCAGTGATGTTTATTTTGGGAAGAAATGAGGTCAACAGGAGTTTGGGTGCGATTTCGGCTCAAATGTACTTTAGCGCCCTGAACTTTTACCCCCTGAACTTTTACCCGGCTGTTTTGCGCTCGATTTTCACGCTCACTTCTTCATTGACGTTCGAATCGATAGTTCGATGTTTTGGCATTACATTCACATCAACAATAAAACAGTACTGCTTGTTCATCATCGTCGTCCATCAACTCTCCACAACAGTAAATCCGTAACGCGCTTGTCGCCATCTTGTTGCAAGGGACGCGACTGGACACAACCCAACAGCGTTTCCGCGAAGAAAAAAACCAGACATGCGCAGTGACCCTACCGTAGCTCAACCCTGTTCCTCGCGAAAACTCGCTCAAAGGATGTTCTCCGTGCATAAACCGAGTTCTAAACAAGTCATTTATACAAAAACTGTAAATACTGTGACAGCAAGTGTTTCTTTTCTTCTATGGATAAAACCCAACGCAATGGGACTCGATTCTGGTGCCTGGAATGTGGTGTGGCGTTTTGCGTTGAGCTGTGCTTCCAAGTGTGGCACTGTAAATACTGTGACAGCAAGTGTTTCTTTTCTTCTACATGGATATATTCATCATAGTCATCACCCAGTCATCTCATTGTCTCATTCAGGTTAGTAAATTCTTTTTTGAGTATTCACTAACAACATTTTGTGCATATTTTCAAACATGTCTGTAGTATTTATGTGGTGCCTCTGGACTTTTTTTTATTTAAATTGTTGACATTTTCAATAGCATACCACACAAACACAACAAGCCTTTTGACAAATACAAAGTACATTTCTGAAACAATGAAAGATCTTTCTTTAATTGTGTGCAAAAAGTAAGTCTCCACATGTACTAGTTTTTTTACAATATTTTTTTCAAAATACAATGTTTTTTTCAAAATTTCCCAATTTTGGTTGTCAGCAGGCTATTTATTGACATTTTCAATAGCATACCACACAAACACAACAAGCCTTTTGACAAATACAAAGTACATTTCTGAAACAATGAAAGATCTTTCTTTAATTGTGTGCAAAAAGTAAATCTCCACATGTACTAGTTTTTTTACAATATTTTTTTCAAAATACAATATTTTTTTCAAAATGTCCCAATTTTGGTTGTCAGCAGGCTATTTATATGCTTTGGCTCAGGCGTTCTGAGTGTATAGTCATGTCATAGGGTGGACGTGTTGAATGAGAAGTTGATTAAGATATGGAGTCGACGAGATTTAAGGATTCACGGTAAAATTGTAATAATCAAATGTTTTTTTATTTCACAGCTAGTATTTGTGATGCAGACGATTGGATTGCCAGATCGGGTTTTGACAGAGTTAAATAGATTGTTTTATAAGTTTATTTGGCAGAGAAAGTGTTCGAATAAAAAAGCATTTGAAAAAGTGAAAAGAAAAGTAATGGAGAAAGAAATAAGTGGAGGTGGGTTGAAAATGCTAAATGTGCACAGGATGCAAGAGTCTTTTTATTTACAATGGGTCGGACGTTTGCATGAAAAGAAGGGAGCAAATTGGACGTTTATACCACTATGGTTTCAATCAATCAATCAATCAATGAGGCTTATATCGCGCATATTCCGTGGGTACAGTTCTAGGCGCTCTGCAGTGATGCCGTGTGAGATGAAATTTTATACGGCCAGTAGATTGCAGCCATGTCGGCGCATATTTACCTTTCACGGCCTTATTCCAAGTCACACGGGTATGGTAGACAATTATTAACTGTGCCTAAGCAATTTTGCCAGGAAAGACCCTTTTGTCAATCGTGGGATCTTTAACGTGCACACCCAATGTAGTATACACGGAGGGTGGTTCGGACACCGAAGAGAGTCTGCACACAAAGTTGACTCTGTGAAATAAATTTCCGCCGAACCTGGGATCGAACTCGCGCTGACAGCGGCCAACTGAATACAAATCCAGCGCGCTACCAACTGAGCTATATCCCCGTTTCTGGGACATGTTGCTTCAGGGTATGGTTGTTTTGATTTGAATGTTAAACCGAGTAAGGAATTGAATTTGACAATGATTGGAAGCCCATTTTGGCAGAGGGTAGTGTGGACACATTTGAGTTACAAGCGTAGGATGGAACATGATAAGATTGATGTAAACAATTTTTATAAACAGATTTTGTGGAGTAATGATTTGATTCGGTATAAAGGGAAAATGTTGTTTTATTTGTATTGGAAAAATGCTGGGATTGAACGAGTAAGTGATTTGTTTATAGTGGAAGAAAAGAGATTGAAGTCAGCAGCAGAGGTATACAAATGGAAAGAATAATGCAAATATTTTATTGGATTATTGGGCATTAATAAACGCATTACCCAAAGTATGGATTAATTGGATTGAAAATAAACATATTATTGTCCAGATGGATAAGCAATTGTTTGATGGTAGCCTGTATATGATAAAAATAAGCCAAATACGAAAAATGATAGAAAAGAAAAGTGTAGATACTGCTGTAGAAAAACCTTGTGTATATACTTTTTGGTTGAGGAAGTTTGGTGTACAAGTAGATAAGGAAATTTGGACACTTGCCCATGTTTCCAAAGTGAGGTTAAGAGAATTGCAATGGAAAATCTTACATAACATATATCCAACAAATATTTTATTATGTAAAATGCAAGTCAGGGAGAATAACAGATGTTGTATTTGTTGGACGGAAGTGGATTTTGTTGAACATTTTTTTTATGAGTGCATACCGGTAAAGTTGTTTTGGACGAAGATAGAAAACTGGATAGAGGAAAAGGCTGGATTGAGGATTAATTTTAAGATGCAGGATATAATATTTGGCTATCAAGACACAAGTTGTTGTAAAAAGATGAGAAATTTTGTAAATCACGTAATATTAATTGGGAAAATGTGTATTAGTATTTTTAGAAACACAACTTGTCAGGGATCAGTGTTCGTAATTTTCGAGTTTCAAATATTAAGTAGAAAATTTGATTTGTAAATATAAGGAATATTTCCATTGTAAAGAGAAAATGTCCATGTCTCGTGAGTGTAATATACCTCTATGTTGGAGTTAAAAAAAGAAGAAAAAAGACCAATGAAGAAGGATGCTCACCGCCTATTTACAAGAAAAAAAGAAAGAAAAAAAAGGAAAGAAAAAAGAGAGAAGAAAACAAGGAAGGGTTGAAGCAGCCTGCATGCAACTGAGGTAAAAAAAAAAAAAAAAAAAAAACCCCTGTCTACAAAACCACTGACTTAATGTCTCTCCTCTAACCTTCCCCAACCCAGTCCCTCTTTGCCCGCGAGAATGTCAACTTTCAAAACATAAAATATGTCGCTTTCCTTAGATTTTCTTGTAGCTTTCGTCTTCTTGGACTTATGTAAACACTTTCAAGATAAGGTTTTTGTATTCACTTTAATCAAAATAGGTGCAGAATATGTAAGCACATAGTCTTTTCTATTCAAACGTACTGTTTGCTGTGCGATTTGTCCTTCTACAATCCTGACAACGCCAGGTTTTGCTGTCTTCTCCTGAAACAGGGCTCCAGCGCGAGGAACTGAAACAATGTCATTGATGTGAAGCACTTAAAATGGAAAATATTGCCTAAGACGTTCACAAGGATTGCCTTGTTACAGTTGAAATGAACAAAGCGTTTGTACTAGACTAACAAAGGTCACCAGAAAAAGCCATTTTAAAATTAGGATGTTTTAGAGCCTTGCATACTTTGCGCAACTTCTATGACATAGTCACAAAAATGTCAGTCTTACGATGAGCTCATTTACAATTCATTTACTGCATCTATAAACGAGGTTAAAGAATTATTACATTACAGAAAGAAGAATTACAAATTGTGTTCCATTCAAACTTGCCTGTTTTTGATACCAATCTCCCGACTGTCGAAGAAAAGACTTTTGTAGGAGGTGCTGTGTTCTTGGCCAACTGAGGAAAGCACGTGCCGAAGGCTGCCTCAAAGTGCAGTCGCATAGTTTGATCGAAAGCGCAGAAGAAGACTTCTTTTATGCCAGACGTCTTTTCCAGAAAAGCCTTGACAGCGCCGACAATCACACAAGTGGACTGGGCTGGTGGGTAGCGGAAAATGCCGCTGCTGATGGCTGGAAAAGCGACGGAGTCGTATCCCTTGGCGACGGCCAGGTCAAGGCAGTTGGTGACCGTCAGCTGGAGGCTGTCCCTCTCGCCGCGAGTACCGTCCTTGTACGAGGGACCCACGGCGTGAAAGATGGCTTTGCACGGCAGTCGTCCTGGGCCAGAGATCAGGACATCGCCGTCTGACATATTCCCACGTTTTGTGAGCAAGCGTCTGCACTCCAGCTGAATTTCTTGCCCTCCTGCGTGCAAAGAGTAAGATCATTATTGCTTTGGCCACTGGAGTCGATAACACTTTATCGCAGAACCAAGGATAGCAAAGAGATGATGTCCTATTTGTCAAATCGGCTTAAAGTGCACGGAGTAGATCATTTACGCTGTGTTGAATATGGTTTTTAGTGATGAGCAAATAAAAGCCAGTTAGCGTTAAAATAAGAAAAATCAACCCAGTGCTAAAAGGCTGTCTCTGTGTTATCATGTCTCTGTATAATCGGACGTAAGTAATTAGTGGTTTAGAATTATTAAAGAGAACAACCAGTGATTTCTGAATTAAGATTACAAAAAGACTAGATATATAAGATTCTTAAACCAAGCAAAGTGTAGCCTCTGATAAAAGAAAATTACATGAGCTTGACTAATCTGGACACATATTGGCAATGAAAAGGTCAGCTTCATCACATTAATAACCTTTCAGTGTGGTTTAATTGATGCAGAGACGTAGTTTTTCATTTAAATTTGTGTTTTGAAAACTATGTTTGCAGTAAGAATAAAGAGTTTAAATTTGTTTGAGTTGAGTTGCAATTTGTACATGTTTCGTTAGAAAGAATGAAAATAAAAATCTTCTTTTTCAAGTTTTGACTAAATGTTTTAACATAGAGGGGGAATCGAGACGAGGGTCGTGGTGTGTGTGTGTGTGTGTGTGTGTGTGTGTGTGTGTGTGTAGAGCGATTCAGACTAAACTACTGGACCGATCTTTATGAAATTTGACATGAGAGTTCCTGGGAATGATATCCCCGGACGTTTTGTTCTTTTTTTTGATAAATACCTTTGATGACGTCATATCCGGCTTTTTGTAAAAGTTGAGGCGGCACTGTCACACCCTCATTTTTCAATCAAATTGATTGAAATTTTGGCAAAGCAATCTTCGACGAAGGCCGGACTTTGGTATTGCATTTCAGCTTGGTGCCTTAAAAACTAATGAATGAGTTTGGTCATTAAAAATCGGAAACTTGTAATTAAAAAAAAAAAGTTATTAAACGATCCAAACTCAATTTCATCTTATTCTTTGTTATTTTCTGATTCCAAAAACATATACATATGTTATATTTGGATTACAAACAAGCTCTGAAAATTAAAAATATGAAAATTATGATTAAAATTAATTGTCCAAAATCAATTTAAAAACAATTTCATCTTATTTCTTGTCGGTCCTTGATTCCAAAAACATATAGATATGATATGTTTGGATTAAAAACAAACTCAGTAAGCTAACAAGTCGCGTAAGGCGAAAATACAACATTTAGTCAAGTAGCTGTCGAACTCACAGAATGAAACTGAACGCAACGCCATTTTTCAGCAAGACCGTATACTCGTAGCATCGTCAGTCCACCGCTCATGGCAAAGGCAGTGAAATTGACAAGAAGAGCGGGGTAGTAGTTGCGCTAAGAAGGATAGCACGCTTTTCTGTACCTCTCTTTGTTTTAACTTTCTGAGCGTGTTTTTAATCCAAACATATCATATCTATATGTTTTTGGAATCAGGAACCGACAAGGAATAAGATGAAAGTGTTTTAAAATTGATTTCGACAATTTAATTTTGATAATAATTTTTATATATTTAATTTTCAGAGCTTGTTTTTAATCCAAATATAACATATTTATATGTTTTTGGAATCAGAAAATGATGGAGAATAAGATGAACGTAAATTTGGATCGTTTTATACATTTATTTTTTTTTTACAATTTTCAGATTTTTAATGACCAAAGTCATCAATTATTTTTTAAGCCACCAAGCTGAAATGCAATACCGACGTCCGGGCTTCGTCGAAGATTACTTGACCAAAATTTCAACCAATTTGGTTGAAAAATGAGGGCGTGACAGTGCCGCCTCAACTTTCACGAAAAGCCGGATATGACGTCATCAAAGACATTTATCAAAAAAATGAAAAAAACGTTCGGGGATTTCATACCCAGGAACTCTCATGTCAAATTTCATAAAGATCGGTCCAGTAGTTTAGTCTGAATCGCTCTACACACACACACACACACACACACACACACACACAGACACACACACGCACATACACCACGACCCTCGTCTCGATTCCCCCCTCTACGTTAAAACATTTAGTCAAAACTTGACTAAATGTAAAAAGAATAGAGATACAGAAAAGCGTGTTATCCTGCTCAGCGTGACCACTACCGCACTATTCTGGCTTGTCGATTTCACTGCCTTTGCCACGAGCGGTGGACTGACGAAACTACGAGTATGCGGTCTTGGTGAAAAAAGCAGTGCGTTCAGTTTCATTCTGTGAGTTCGACAGCTTGACCAAATGTTGTTATTTCGCCTTACGCGACTTGTTATTTTATTTGTTTGCAGCCATATAACATGCCGAGTTTTAACATTACCTCTTCAATGTGAAAAACGGTTCTGATGCCACCCTGGTTTATTCTGTATGATGCAGGTAATTGGATATAGTTTTCTACCTTTGGTGATAACGTCTTTTGCAAGTCCCCCGTTGTGATCCATTCGATCGTTCGCAGCATTGACGATGGCGTCAACTTTCATCTGAGTGATGTCCCCTTCCACAGTGGATAAGGTCGCACCTTGATACAGTAATGTCAATGTCGTCTGTACACCTCGCCTCGTCTGCTTCACCCGAAACCCTTCCGATGTTGTGTCAGAGGGTGACTCAACCTGCGCACAAACGAAATACCTGTGATCAAGGTAAGGCCAGTGCATGAACGATCAACATCTTCAGCAAGATGTTCTGCCTTTCTTGAAACTACATGAAGAATGTGTATAAACAAATCAAGCACTGGACAGAATATTGTGTCTGTTCATGCTCACAGTTAAAAAACACAAGTTGTATGCCAGTTGTCTCTGTGGTTGAATAGGCTGCCTCGTGATTAAACCGCGTGGATGTTCAGCAACGTTGTGTGAATGTTACTGTGAGCAAGACTACGGGTATTAACGTTTTCGTCGCCCAGTCAAAGCCTAGTGATAATACAAACTCTGTCGATGATGAGCTGCCGAGTTGCTATTTGCCCCTTCTTCTTCTTCTTCTTCTGCGTTCGTGGGCTGAAACTCCCACGTACACTCGTGTTTTTGCACGAGTGGAATTTTACGTGTATGACCGTTTTTACCCCGCCATTAAGGCAGCCATACGCCGCTTTCGGAGGACTATTTGCCCCTTAAAAGTCCTCATCATTATTCTGTGTCTGTATCTATCCTTCAGGAAATATGGTTATTTTTATAGAAACTAGTCATACAGCTCTAACTGTCAAAGGAAGTCAAAATCGGTAACTTCCGGATTCTTGTTGGGTATCTTTGCACAACAAGAAGTAAGACTACCGGGAAGTTCTGGTTACAGCGTGAGTTAGTGATTGCTGGTGTGTACGTACCTGCATTCCTGACGTCTCCTGTGTGAAGGCAAAGACGCAGCGAGCCTCCGTTGCCACGAGGCCCAGGTCCCTCAGGCAGCTCTTGCTTTCCAGAAAGGTAATCTTGGCGCTGTCGGTCACACTCTCCTCGTGACAAACAATGTCCCTCTCCACGTCTTGCAGCTTGGATTTGGCCTGATCCACGCCCTTCTCCCTCCCACGCACCTCAATCTTCTCATTTGAGTCGATCGGTTTGATCTGGACTTTGTGTGTCCAAAAGGTCCTCTCAATTTCCTGCAGTCGGTGCATCATGAAGGTGGTGATAAACTTCTGCCTGCTTGGGGAGAAGAAAACGACCTCTGTGTAAATGGTGTTCAAGCTCAGGTATGCGTTGACCTCGTCTCTTGCCTTTTTGAAAACATTGTCCGTCCCGATGATGAAGACTTTGTCCTCTTTTGGTGAGCAGACAGAAAGGCATCCAGGGTTTTCTTCAGCCAGTTCATGTACCATTTTTTTCCACTCTTTGGATTTTGGAAGGTCTGAGGATTCAGGAGGCAACTGAATTTCGCATTCGCAGACGGCACTGTCAATGAGCGTCAGGGCATTTGCCAGATCGTCCCCCTCTAGGCCGCGCACCTTCACCCCTGTCTCGTCCGTCACCTCCCAAACAATCGTTGGACTCTGGGCTCGTAGCTTTTCCGATACATACTGCTCTACCTGCCTGTGACGTAGGTAATCCAGCTTTTGCTTAGATCCAATGGCCGTGGTTTTTGTTGTGAACATTGCCAGTCTTTCAAACATTTGAAGCATAGCTTTCTGCACGTCTGGTAGATTCCCATGGAAAAGTATTTCAGTTGGGGATATTTCCACCTGAAGGTTCTTGGACATTTCCTGGGCTTGACTCGGGAATCCAATGGCAGACAGGAGTTGTGCCTGGCCGGGTTTGAGTTTCTTCCTGTCCGTGATTTCTTGTTTTTTCCGCTCAACTTCGTCCTCCAGTTCTTTGATGGTGCAATCCACCTCCTGGAGAAGAGCATCAACCGCTGTCTTGATTCCCACGACGATGTAGGCAGTGTCCTGAGGGTCTTTCAGCACCATGGCATCCTGGGTGCTGGCGATATTTGCTTTCTCAACAGCCACACCCGCTTCCTTCCACATTTCTCCAATGACGTTTCTTTTGTGTACTTCCAATAGCCCGAGATATCTTTCTGCAGCCGCTCGCGCGTCGTGCTGCCATGTCTTGGCCAATACACGGGCCTTGGGGACCTCTACAGTCAGACTGCACGTAACAATCAGAACGTCACTCTCCACAGTCGGCATCGCATGAACACGGGCAAGATGTCCGCACAACTCGTCCCATGTGCTGCGTGCCTGTCTAATAAAAGTCAGCTTGTGCTTTTCAACGCCGCTCAAAACCAAATCCTGGGGCATGGCGAAAGTGTTGGGTTCATGGCTGCCACCGTCCTCCCCCAGACACGGCAGGTGTCGCTTTACTTTCAGCTTCTTTCCGGCCAAACAGTGGGTCTGCTGCAGCACTCTATCGGCAACTGTGAGACATAAAGCATAGTGATGTTTAAAGGACACTTGAAATCCTCTTCAATAATCTTGTTTTTCGTTTCAAATTGCACAAATTGTGCAAAATAAAAAATGTACGTGGCTACATTGTTTCTCTATCACATACTTCTGTAATTTCTTGTACAGCGCCCTTCCCCATGCAAATCCCACCCCTTTTTGAGACCTCATAGAAGTTGATGTTCCCCAAAATAGGCTTCATTATAAGTGGAGGTAAATTCCTGATTTTACGAGCAGAATTTCTGACTGCAAAAAACACGAACTTCAATGGAATAAGCAAATATTTGCATAAACATGGCTTCCATGGTACCTCTGATACTGCCAAGACGCACATTCATCGCAAACGATCGAACATGCTTCCTTTCCCACTCACCTTTGTAGTCTTTGAAAAGAACGAACCACTTTCCCTTTCGGCCTTTTCGTTCCACTGACATAACAGGGCCCCCCAGGCTGTCAGTACTTTCAAAGTACAGCTTGATTAAGTGTTCTTTTATCACTGGGTCCACGTTGGTCACCACCAGACAACTTGACATAGGAACCTTGGACACCCTCACCGTGTTCCCATCCAGGTCGAGCTCTTGGCACATCGATGACAAGTCTGCGAGAGAATGTGAAGATACAACTTAAGAACAAGTTGTATATGCATGCACACACGTTTACGTCACATACATAGAGAAAGTGAGATGAGAGAGAGAGAGAGAGAGAGAGAGAGAGAGAGAGAGAGAGAGAGAGAGAGAGAGAGAGAGAGAGAGAGAGAGAGAGAGAGAAACATACAGAGAAAGATATATTGATACAACATAAGTCATGATCATATGTGCATTCTCTCTCTCTCTCTCTCTCTCTCTCTCTCTCTCTCTCTCTCTCTCTCTCTCTCAGTCTCTCTCTCTCTCTCTCTCTCTCTCACCAGCTGTCCTCAGATGTTTCACCTCATTACTCACAGACAGCATGGCATCAAAAGAACGTTTAGGTTATTAGAAACATAAAGCTACCAAATCAAGAAAACTGTCCGAGGAACGGAGCCATGGGAACCATTTGCATACCTTTCAAGTCTTACGGTTTTCGCGTAATTCTTACGGAATTTTGATGTTTTTCAAGTCTTAAGGCCCGTCCAGACACTGCCGGCCGACCCTGTCCACATTTGACTTATGCTCAAAACGGCCCCGTTGGGCGCACCGCAGCGTGCAATGATCGCGAAGCGTTATTTGCAGAAGAATAGCGCGTGTTCTAATTTCTATGACACAGACATAGAACGACGGAAATTTGACCAATCAGAGCAAACCAGAGCGATGACGTCAGCTGCTCGCGGCGCGGCAGTTGAATGCAACTGAACCTTCTTGTCAGGTGACCCGCTCACTGATACCGCGTTGTGAAAAAATCGTCGATGTGTGGCCACTCGGCAAATCCCGCGCGACGCACAAAACGGCCTGCGGCGCATAGAGCGTAAAACGGCGTCCAAGTCTGGACAGGGCTTTACGGCGTAAGCCGAAGATCTTACGGTTTTTACAAAACAATTTGGTTAAATAAAAAAAAGATCGCAAAGATTTATCCGAGAACAAAGTAACAGCTACAAAATCTCGCGGTAACTGATCCGGCGGAAGTACAAGGCAACGCGCATGTGCACACCGTCAGCGTGATCTGACCGAGTACTGTGCGACCACGCTTGACCACACGCGACCTCAAATTAAAGCAGTTACATGTACTATTGTTGTTGTTCTTGGTATCTTCAAGGTATTTTCTCACGTTGTGCGAAGTTTTAAGCCATAGAAGGGAGTTGTGATGCATTTTCGAAGAGCTCGCGATCGAAAGGGTGAGCATTACAAGCCCTCCAACTACCGCCCCATCTCGCTCACCTGTATCTGCTCAAAAATCTTGGAACACATCTTAGTGAGTGGCATCATGAACCACCTCGAAACCAAGAACATCCTGACCGGCCAACAGCACGGCTTCCGTAAACACCGCTCGTGCGAGACACAATTACTCGAGTTCATCGAAGAAGTCTCTACAGCCATGGAACGTGGTACTACAACGGAGGCAGTGGTGTTAGACTTTGCCAAAGCTTTCGACCGTGTAAACCACAGTCTGCTCTGCCACAAGCTCTACCACTACGGCATACGAGGAAAGACCAACAGCCTCATCGCAAACTTCCTCAGCGGCCGCACGCAGTCAGTCGTGGTGGATGGTGCGCAATCCAGCTTTGTCAAAGTGAAGACCGGAGTCCCCCAGGGCTCTGTCCTAGGGCCCTGCCTCTTCCTCTGCTACATAAATGACCTCCCCTCCAAGATATCTTCCCCTTCAAGACTCTTTGCTGATGACACAGCCGTCTACAGGTTCATCACCTGCGCAGAAGACCCAGCCAAGCTTCAGGAGGACCTCCAACGCCTAGAACAATGGGAAAAAGAATGGGACATGGCCTTCCACCCAGACAAGTGCTGTGTGCTGCCCTTCACCCGAAGCCATTCTCCCCCTCTCTCCAACTACACCCTCCACGGCCAGACGTTGGAGAGAGTCACCTCCACCAAGTATCTTGGGGTCATTCTAGACACTAAACTAGACTTCACCCAGCACATCGAGAACATCTGTGCCAAGGCCAACAAGACGCTGGGCTTCCTGAGAAGAAACCTGAAGGTATGCTCCAGCCTCACCAAAATGCTGGCCTACAAGACAATGGTCCGCCCTATTCTTGAGTACGCCTGCACAGTATGGGACCCACACTCCGACAGGCTCATCACAACCCTTGAGAAGGTCCAGCGCAGAGCAGCCAGATTTGTCACAAACCGCTACCATAACACCTCTAGTGTCACAGATATGCTGACGCTACTCGAGTGGCCTACGCTACAACAACGACGTCGCTGCGCCAGACTCGCTATGCTCCACAAGATCCTCAACGATCAAGCCTGCGTCTCCTGCGTCGGCCTCAAGCGGCAACCTCGAAGTGGACGTCGCAGCAACCACAGCCAACAGTTGGGAATAATCCCGTGCCGCACAGACTACAGAAAGTTTTCTTTCTTCCCGAGGACCACTGTCGACTGGAACTCCCTCCCATCAGATGTTGTCGAGGCCCCCTCCTATAATGCCTTCTGCTTGAGGGCATACAGGCACAGTAACCGCCCTCCCCCTGCCCCACCAAATTTTTTAATTTTTTAAATTTTTTTATTTTATTTTATTAATCTTTGTTAAGGACACACACTTGCACTTCGCCAACATGTTAATAATGGTCAATTCATTGATCGCTGAACATTATTGGAAGAAGAAGAAAGCGAAAGGAGCCGGATTTTTGTCACATCCAATCATGTCGGACTTGTTTTTAGAACACGCGCGACCTCAAACTAAAGCATTTACATGTCATATTTTTGTTGTTCTAGTATCTACACAGTATTTTCTCACGTTGTACCAAGTGTGAAGCCATATAAATAAAAATAAGGGCGTTGTGATGCATTTTTGAAGAGGTAGAGAGCGAAAATTAGCACCGGATGTTTGTCACAACCGATCATAATCATATACGACTTGTTTTTAGAATATGCGCGACCTCAAACTAAAGCATTTACATGTCATATTTTTGTTGATCTGGTATTTGTCCTCGTGTTTACATGTTCTGTTTGGCTAAAATGTTCTCTTTTGCACATTGTGGTGGGGGTTTCCATTCATGATTGAATCACTGTGCTCAATGAATGAATGTTGAAACACACTTGTCTTGTGCCTTTACTATCATGTGGTGTTTTTGTGCATTCTGGTAACATTTTTGTGAGGGGTGTAAATGTGTGACTGCCAGGTTGGACGTGTGCCGTCTTTGTACAATTTAGGTGATTCTCGGTACAATTTACATTTAAACATGCTTTGCATTTCAAAATTACATAAAACAGTGCAGTTCAGTGTTGAAAAAGTGTGTTTTTTGATTATGTGTGAAATAAGGCTGATTTATTGTTGTTGTGTGTGTATGTGTGCATGTATTTAGTTCTTGTGGTGATTAATCTAACGACTTCTGCAATTTTGCACGTCGTCTTATGCTTTTTGGTGCAAACTTATGGTTTTGTGAGCAAAATCTTATGGTGAGAGTCCACAAGAGCTTGACAGGTATGCATTTGACAACAGTCACTGTGGAAAAACAAACCCTGAAAGCACATCAATTCATGTAGATGATGAAACACACACTTTACACAACAAACAAAGTGTACTTACCAACATGACCATTGAGCCTGACCAGCACACAGCCTGGCGTTTCGCCGTACAGGATGTCCAGAGGCCTGAGTCCCGTGACACGCTCCACGAAGAGAGAGAGAAAGTAACGATCCATGTCTGGCACATTCTTCAACAGCAGCATGTCTGGGTAGGTTGGCCTCGCTTTGGTCGTCGTGACTGACACGCGTGTTCCCAGGATTCTGTGCTGACGTTTCGCGACCTCTACAGCCACTGCGAGTAAAAATATGTTTATTTTGTTTTTACATTTAGTTAAGTTTGACTCAATAGCAAGATCTAGATGTGGCACTTTTCAGCACGTGTACGGGAACGTGTACGGGTAACGTCATCAAATCTAGTTTATACGTCACGCGTTTGCCAAGATCTACAGTCTTGGTGGGAGCAAAATAATCTTGATTTGGAACATTGGAGAAAAAAAGTGAGTCACGGGTGACGCAATATCTACACGTACAGGTACAGGTCTTTGCTACACGTTCGATCATCTAGAACACTGTAATGTTTAAATGTACACGGGGAATCGAGACAAGGGGAGGTATGTGTGTGTGTGTGTGTGTGTGTGTGTGTGCGCGTGCGTGCGTGCGTGTGTGTGTGTGTGTGTGTGTGTGTGCGTGCGTGTGCGTGGACAGCATTAGTAGTATAGACAAGTATGCCTCAGCCCTTTTTTCAAATGCGCAATGTGCAAGGGTAGGGTCCATCATAAAGTTATAGGTTAAGGTGCCTGTGCTAAAGTAGTGATAAAGAGGGATTGCGTTTAAACGGTTTATTGAGTTTTATATTTTGTCATGTGATTTCATGTGCCTGTACCTGTTGCTCGGTACTAATGACCACGCCTTTTTTTTATTGGGTGCTTATTGCAGCTGGGTTACTGAGCCCCCTCCTTTCTATTGACAGTAATTGGCCCTCCCTCTGTGTTTTCACGGGCTTGGGACCGTTTTGACAGGATATGTCAAAGCCACATAGGTGTTATTTTGTTTTTGATATTTATTTTCCTCGTTGTTGCGGTGTTTTGTTGTTGATAGACTATGTAAGAGGTAGGGTTATATGTGTGGTGGAAATAAAATGTAAGTGCAAATACACACACACACACACACACACACACATACACACACACACCCCTCCGGTCACACACACACACACACAAACTCACACACACACACACACACAACACACACTCATTCACACACACTTTCTCCGCGCTTCGCGGAGCCCTCTCTCTTTAATAGTGCTAATAACTATCAGAGGTGTCAGGATAAGGCAATAAAAATGGTACCCCTGCTCTTCGCGGAGCCCCCCTCTCCGATAAACCACCAGAGGTGGTCAGTGGTTAGAGAAGTTTAATAGGACGTGGTTTGCCTACAGGTGTGGGGTGGGTGTGGAAGTTAGCTCGACTGGTGAGAGGGATGGGAGCTGTTGTACACATATAAAAAAAAGTTTTAACAAGTAGACTCAGATTGTTGGTTTTTATGTGGGTGTTATAAACATCGCAAGTACATTTTACACCGAACACGAGTTGTTCTACAGTCAGTCATACATAATGTTAGGTTAGAGACTGATCACGTCTGAGTATTGCACCACAGAGACGCAATACCTTACATGCTAGAACATGTTGGTTGGTCAGCACTAAAAATAGAAACGCGTAGTTAGACACGAGTGTGATGCGGGGAAAGGGATATAAATAAGCTTCTTCTGGGGCTAAGTCTTGAATGTCTCTTCGACTTTTACCATAAACAACTCCATTTGTTTCATTCCTGTTTTGCGGTAATTTAAAACTAAAAAAAAATCAAAAAAAAAATTTTACATTTTGTGCACATACATTAAAACAAAAACCCAAAACATGATTGTCAATGATAGGTTTTTTTTGGTATACAACACCGCCTTGTTTGTTTTACACTTGTCTACTTTACACTGGGCGAAAAGTCACGTTTTGGCACTATAACGTGGCATATAACATGAAACATGAAGTTAATCAACTGAATTTTGTGGCATTATACCTGTGCGATTCACATCAAGTTAGAAAAACTGCCGTAACGCAATAAAATCCCTGGGATTTTAACGGGGTGCAAAACACGGTAAAACATCGAGTTTTGGTGTCTGCGTTTTGGACGTTTTCGCTATGTTAACGCACGGCGATTCACGTCGTGTTAAACGCGTTTCAGCAGTGCGCAAAACACCACAAAACCTATGGAGTTACGATAAGTTTTTCTGGTTTCTAAAACTTGATGTTAGAGTGTTGTTTTGATGGATTATTCTGCGTTTTAATCAGCCTGTTGCCGAACCCCGGCCGCCTCTCGGCGAGTCTGCAGAATCAGACGATTATCGGCTCCCTCTCTCTCTCTCTAGTTTCTCTCTCAGCACGGTCACACACACACACACACATACACACACACACATTCACACCGTCACTGCACACAGCACACACACATGCACACACACACACACACACACACACACACACACTGTGACTGACACTGACTGACCGTCACACACACACACACACACACGGGCCCACAGTGACACACACACACGCCCCCCTTGAACTGACACACACACACACACACACGCACACACAACTGAACACACACATACACACACTGATCATCAGTTTATAAATGTAAAAAAAAATGCAGTGCATATACATTTTTGGGGGGTATCTCTTATTTTCTCTATATGAGCCTTGTCAGGTGTACAGGAGAGTAGGCTATGCATTGCCCGTGCGTTGAGCAGAGAAAGTAGGTCAGTTCTTAGCTCACAATTTTAGTGGAACCAGATCGTAGTTTTCTTCTGTATTGCCATGCACACTTTTGCTTGGGGCCCTAGCCGAGTTAATCGTTTCCCCATGTGTTGCTGACCACAGATAGGTCTTTGTTCTACTTCCCCCCCACCCCCCACCCCCCTCCCCGAAACATCCGTCCGAGATGGTGGCTACTGACTGGACTTGCAACTTCCTCAACTTGTAGTACGTACAGTACAAACTGAATTGACTCGAATTTGAGTTTTGGGATTTCTCTTGCTCTACCTTTTCTGATAATGTTTTACTCACCTCGTGTTTAGATGCAATACATAATGTCTCTTTACATTTAGTCAAGTTTTGACTAAATGTTTTAACATAGAGCCGGGGGAATCGAGACGAGTGTCGTGGTGTATGTGTGTGTGTGTGTGTGTGTGTGTGTGTAGAGCGATTCAGACCAAACTACCAGACCGATCTTTATGAAATTTTACATGAGCGTTCCTGGGAATGATATCCCCGAACATTTTTTTTCTCTTTTTAAAAAATACCTTTGATGACGTCATATCCGGCTTTTTGTAAAAGTTGAGGCGACACTGTCACACCCTCATTTTTCAATCAAATTGATTGAAATTTTGGCCAAGCAATCTTCGACAAAGGCCGGACCTCGGTATTGCATTTCAGCTTGGTGGCTTAAAAATTAATTAATGAATTTGGTCATTAAAAATCTAAAAATTGTAGAAAACAAATAACGATCCAAATGTACGTTCATCTTATTCTTCATCATTTTCTGATTCCAAAAACATATAAATAAAAATATATTTTTTTTTATCAAAATTAAATTTTTGAAATCAATTTAAAAACACTTTCATCTTATTCCTTGTGGGTTCCTGATTTCAAAAAAAATATAGATATGATATGTTTGGATTAAAAACACGCTCAGAAAGTTAAAACGAAGAGAGGTACAGAAAAGCGTGCCATTCTTCTCAGCGCAACTACTACCCCGCTCTTCTTGTAAATTCCACTGCCTTTGCCACGAGCGGTGGACTGCATGACGATGCTACGAGTATACGGTCTTGCTGAAAAATGGCATTGCGTTCAGTTTCATTCTGTGAGTTCGACAGCTTGACTAAATGTTGTATTTTCGCCTTACGCGACTTGTTTTGTTTTAGGATCGATTTTGATAATGATTGAGAAAGGAGAATAGCCGGTGTCAGTTTTACAGTCGGTTTTATGAAGTTTGAGTAAAGAAGTGCGTGGTTTTTACCCTCCCTTTCGTTTTCCTTCCCCTTCTTTAGTTTGCTATTATTGTGCCTAAGAGCCGAAATGGCTGCACTCTAACTCATCTTTGATCTCCCAAAAGACTCCATAAACAAACTAGTGTATCAAGAGGCTGGCTGGCTGCCCCTCGATGAAGAAAGAAGACTAAAGTCGGCCCAGTACGTATCAAGAGCAAGTACTTTTGACAATGCTGTGAACGAAGAGCTCACTGCTGAGTTCGACACAATAACCTCGGCCTCTTACCAAAACCTAACAAGTCGCGTAAGGCGAAAATACAACATTTAGTCAAGTAGCTGTCGAACTCACAGAATGAAACTAAACGCAATGCCATTTTTCAGCAAGACCGTATACTCGTAGCATCGTCAGTCCACCGCTCATGGCAAAGGCAGTGAAATTGACAAGAAGAGCGGGGTAGTAGTTGCGCTAAGAAGGATAGCACGCTTTTCTGTACCTCTCTTTGTTTTAACTTTCTGAGCGTGTTTTTAATCCAAACATATCATATCTATATGTTTTTGGAATCAGGAACCGACAAAGAATAAGATGAAAGTGTTTTTAAATTGATTTGGACAATTTATTTTGATAATAATTTTTATATATGTAATTTTCAGAGCTTGTTTTTAATCCAAATATAACATATTTATATGTTTTTGGAATCAGAAAATTATGGAGAATAAGATGAACGTAAATTTGGATCGTTTTATAAAAATTTTTTTTTTTTACAATTTTCAGATTTTTAATGACCAAAGTCATCAATTAATTTTTAAGCCACCACGCTGAAATGCAATACCGAAGTCCGGGCTTCGTCGAACATTACTTGACCAAAATTTCAACCAATTTGGTTGAAAAATGAGGGCGTGACAGTGCCGCCTCAACTTTCACGAAAAGCCGGATATGACGTCATCAAAGACATTTATCAAAAAAATGAAAAAAAGGTTCGGGTATTTCATACCCAGGAACTCTCATGTCAAATTTCATAAAGATCGGTCCAGTAGTTTGGTCTGAATCGCTCTACACACACACGCACAGACAGACAGACACACATACACCACGACCCTCGTTTCGATTCCCCCTCTATGTTAAAACATTTAGTCAAAACTTGACTAAATGTAAAAAGAACAAGTCGCGTAAGGCGAAAATACAATATTTAGTCAAGTAGCTGTCGAACTCACAGAATGAAACTGAACGCAATGCCATTTTTCAGCAAGACCGTATACTCGTAGCATCGTCAGTCCACCGCTCATGGCAAAGGCAGTGAAATTGACAAGAAGAGCGGGGTAGTAGTTGCGCTAAGAAGGATAGCACGCTTTTCTGTACCTCTCTTCGTTTTAACTTTCTGAGCGTGTTTTTAATCCAAACATATCATATCTATATGTTTTTGGAATCAGGAACCGACAAGGAATAAGATGAAAGTGTTTTTAAATTGATTTCGACAATTTAATTTTAATAATAATTTTTATATATTTAATTTTCAGAGCTTGTTTTTAATCCGAATATCACATATTTATATGTTTTTGGAATCAGCAAATGATGGAGAATAAGATAAACGTAAATTTGGATCGTTTTATAAAAGAAATATTTTTTTTACAATTTTCAGATTTTTAATGACCAAAGTCATTAATTAATTTTTAAGCCACCAAGCTGAAATGCAATACCGAAGTCCGGGCTTCGTCGAAGATTACTTGACCAAAATTTCAACCAATTTGGTTGAAAAATGAGGGCGTGACAGTGCCGCCTCAACTTTCACGAAAAGCCGGATATGACGTCATCAAAGACATTTATCAAAAAAATGAAAAAAACGTTCGGGGATATCAATCCCAGGAACTCTCATGTCAAATGTCATAAAGATCGGTCCAGTAGTTTGGTCTGAATCGCTCTACACGCACGCACACACACACACACACACACATACACACACACATACACACACACATACACCACGACCCTCGTTTCGATTCCCCCTCGATGTTAAAATATTTAGTCAAAACTTGACTAAATATAAAAACACCCAAAATACACGAAGCAACGATCCCACTAGCAGACTATATGTTCAACCGATATTTCAAGAAAGTGGGGGTAAACCCAGGTAGGATGGCCCACATTCCCATTCACCCCTTCCCATTTTGGTTCATGGAATCCCCCATTATCATCCCTGATCATGATCTGGGTGTAACAAAAAAAGACAAGTCGCGTAAGGCGAAAATACAATATTTAGTCAAGTAGCTGTCGAACTCACAGAATGAAACTGAACGCAATGCCATTTTTCAGCAAGACCGTATACTCGTAGCATCGTCAGTCCACCGCTCATGGCAAAGGCAGTGAAATTGACAAGAAGAGCGGGGTAGTAGTTGCGCTAAGAAGGATAGCACGCTTTTCTGTACCTCTCTTTGTTTTAACTTTCTGAGCGTGTTTTTAATCCAAACATATCATATCTATATGTTTTTTGTAATCAGGAACCGACAAGGAATAAGATGAAAGTGTTTTTAAATTGATTTGGACAATTTAATTTTGATAATAATTTTTATATATTTAATTTTCAGAGCTTGTTTTTAATCCGAATATAACATATTTATATGTTTTTGGAATCAGCAAATGATGGAGAATAAGATAAACGTAAATTTGGATCGTTTTATAAATTTTTATTTTTTTTTTACAATTTTCAGATTTTTAATGACCAAAGTCATAATTAATTTTTAAGCCACCAAGCTGAAATGCAATACCGAAGTCCGGGCTTCGTCGAAAATTACTTGACCAAAATTTCAACCAATTTGGTTGAAAAATGAGGGCGTGACAGTGCCGCCTCAACTTTCACGAAAAGCCGGATATGACGTCATCAAAGACATTTATCAAAAAAATGAAAAAAACCGTTCGGGGATTTCATACCCAGGAACTCTCATGTCAAATTTCATAAAGATCGGTCCAGTAGTTTAGTCTGAATCGCTCTACACACACACACAGACACACACACGCACGCACATACACCACGACCCTCGTTTCGATTCCCCCTCGATGTTAAAATATTTAGTCAAAACTTGACTAAATATAATAACCCTGTACTTGTCTCATCAATAGTAAAAGAAATAATCTCAAACAATAACAAAGATCACCTACAAATATTTACTGACGGCTCCAAAAAAATGATGACCAAGCTGACTGTGCTTTTGTCATTCCTGACCTCAAAATAAGTTAAAAAAAAATTAAACTCAACAAGGATGTGTCCATTTTCACTGCAGAAATTCTGGCTACGTTATCTTAAGACGCGGCATGCCACTATATCAATGACCCCCCCTCGACCTCCAACAAGAGTCGTGATTCTCTCCGACTCAAAACCAGCATAACTGCTCTTCAAAATGGTTCCAGAAACCGGGAAGAGCTTCAGACGGAAATATTGTTCCTCTGTCACCAGATCATTGCCTCTTGAACAGAACTGACCATTTGGCTACGTACTTCCCCTCACACACATGGATCAGAGGCAAGGATATGGCTGACAGAGAAGCAAAAGAGGCTGTTACAGATCAAGCAGCATTTCATGACATAAAATTAACAAAGACGGGACTGGCAAAACACAAAATGGCCAACGTTGCCTGGCGTCACTGGGAAACAGAATTGAAAATAGAAGGCAATGCCCATGGTTGGCTTATTCTGCCCCGACAAACAAAACAAAACAGGCCTACACTCCCCACCTCCCTCCTTAAAATACTTCGCAGAATTCGCACGGATGGATGCGCTCACAAGTGCTTTCCCCGTCTCTGTGAATGTGGACAGTTTATATCTTTGTTACACTTCTTTGACCGCTGCCAATCACTCCAGCAAGATTTCTGCAACCTACACACCCTTGTCAACGAACATAACCTGAAACCCCATGAGTTTTTTTTTAGATAAACATTGCACGCTTCAATGGAAGCTAGCATACACCCTGTGTCTCTCAATAGTAGAAGGCTGAAATAGGATATCTGTTTTAAAAAACCCTGATCTCCGTTCCTCCTTCCCACCTCTCAATACTCTCTCACACCGAGCTTTTTCTTCTTCATTGTATTATTTTTCCAGTTATCTATTTACTTACCTATTCAGCCAAAAATATAACAATATCCCACGTAACAAAAATTAAAAAAATAAGCCTACAAAACCGCTCCAGTCCAACCATATTCCGCGTACACAATCTTCACTTCCATCCCCATTTTGAAATATCGCAACAGACTTCCAGATATAATTATAACACGATCATATATGTGTTCTCTGGTTGCATGTTTGTTCAGTGTCTTGTCCCCACATAAAGCATATTAACTCTACCTGTCCTAAAGCAAGTTGCAGTTCTAAGAGGACGTTAAAACTAGTTATCATCATCAACACACACACACACACACATATGAAAGAACCCATGTATATTTTATGATTGTTGTTTTGGTCTGAATACAATTTGGAATCTTACTACACTCTTGTTAATTGATTTTACATTTTGTTGTCAGAAGTATTTTGTTCGTCGGTTCGTGTCTGGTGCGTGTGGTGTGAATGCCGTCCTGTCAAATGTCTTTTAAAAACACATTCACGGTAACATCTTCGACGCAGACACAGACAGTTAGGAAGGGCTCTTAATATGGACCACTTTTTACATTTAGTCAAGTTTTGACTAAATGTTTTAACGTAGAGGGGGGAGTCGAGACGAGGGTCGTGGTGTATGTGCGTGCGTGTGTGTGTGCGTGTGTGTGTGTGTGTGTGTGTCTGTCTGTGTGTGTGTAGAGCGATTCAGACTACACTACTGGACCGACATGAAATTTGACATGAGAGTTCCTGGGTATGAAATCCCCATACATTTTTTTCATAAATGTCCTTGATGACGTCATATCCGGCTTTTCGTGAAATTTGAGGCGGCACTGTCACGCCCTCATTTTTCAACCAAATTGGTTGAAATTTTGGTCAAGTAATGTTCGACGAAGCCCGGACTTCGGTATTGCATTTCAGCTTGGTGGCTTAAAAATTAATTGATGACTTTGGTCATTAAAAATCTGAAAATTGTAAAAAAAATATTTTTTTATAAAACGATTCAAATTAACATTCATCTTATTCTCCATCATTTGCTGATTCCAAAAACATATAAATATGTTATATTTGGATTAAATACAAGCTCTGAAAATTAAATATATAAAAATTATTTTCAAAATTAAATTTTCGAAATCAATTCAAAAACACTTTCATCTTATTCCGTGTCGGCTCCTCATTTCAAAAACATATAGATATGATATGTTTGGATTAAAAACACGCTCAGAAAGTTAAAACAAAGAGAGGTAGAGAAGAGCGTGCTATCCTTCTCAGCGCAACTACTCCCCCGCTCTTCTTGTCAATTTCACTGCCTTTGCCGTGAGCGGTGGACTGACGATGCTACGAGTATACGGTCTTGCTGCGTTGCATTGCGTTCAGTTTCATTCTGTGAGTTCGACAGCTACTTGACTAAATGTTGTATTTTCGCCTTACGCGACTTGTTGTTTCATGCTGATAACTAGCGTGTTTTCTTGCGAAGAAGTTTTATTTTGTGTTTGGTAGTCCTTTATTTCTCTTAGGTTAACCGTTAGGCCTAATTAGAGTGCAATAGCTTTGATAAACATTCAACAAAAATTAAAACAGACAAAATCACAAATGGTCCATAATAGGAGCCTGGGCGCCTAATATGGACCAGTGAAGCGGCCTTCACAAATCACTGTAAAAAGCCCCCTATACTTCAAAATAACATGATACAACTTAGTGTACAAGTCAGTCTAATTCAAATATGCTTTAGATTGATCTGTTTCGGGTTGATGAGAGCATTATTTGAAGCACACCAGGAAACTAAAGAAGCTTATCAAAAACAGAGTGAAAATAAGTGAAATTGTCAACTTCCACGAAAAGAAGACTTTTTTTTTTAAATCTTGAGAACTAGTTATAGGTTATTTCCAGCAAGCTTCTAAATGAATTATTGAAAATAGCTTTTAGCTTTTTTTTCTCGATTTGTTGAAGGTGGTCCATATTAGGGGACTCGCACATACTTTGAGATCTTGCTATTATTTTTTGTTTGCACGGTAAAAACTCGGGGTCAACCCTGCTAAAATGTAACAAATGCGGTCTTAGCTGTCATATATAGCAATTTTTGTGTGATAAAAGCTTTGGCTGTGGACAGAAACGAGTTCGTTTTTGGCGGCAAATTTAGAGTGAACGCTGCCAAACTGAGGGAAGAAAAGAGAAAAAGCCAGGCTAACGGTTTTGAGATTTCTGTTTCTGCAATACAGCCGAAACAAATTTTTTGAGCGCTCTAGCGCCGTTAGTTTTTCAGAACAGGAGGTGGTCCATATTAGGAGCCGGTCCATATTAGGAGCCCTTCCCTTATATCTACGTGAAGCTACCACCGCTCGGCTTTACACACACACACACTTTTTTTAATTAGTTGCTTTTGGCACACGGCCTCATCATGTGCACTTGAAACAACTACAAAACACAACAACGTACAACAACAGCATAGTTGTGCCTGTCGGGTTAAAGTTTGTAAGGGGGGGGGGGGGGGGGGGCACTTTGAATCGAAAGTGAATGTGATGGGCGCGAAGCGCCCGAATTTGCTAGGGGGGTCGGGGGGCATGCCCCCCCGGAAATTTGTTTTGCCTAAAGAAACAACTGAAAATGGTGCCATCTGGTGCCATTTGAACTTAGAAATGGTCATAGAATCAGCATAGAAAAATCTTTTTTTTTTCTTCTTCTTCTTTTTTCTTCTTTTTTTTCGGGGGGGGGGGGGGCACAGGGGGCATGCCCCCCCCCCCTCGTCCGCCCCTGGGTTATCACCATAAGGCGCCTGTAGCCTACTTGTCAGTCTCTCTTTTTAGATCAGTGGCCTGTGCCGGCAATAGTTTGGTAAAGTCGCGCAGACCGCGCATGCGCCGTGTGCAGTAAAATGTTATCGAAAATGGCGGATAAATCTAACTCGTGCTAAGAAACGTTTCAAAACCAAGCTTTATGGACGTTTTTATGACTACGTACTCCAGCAGACATCAACTTGTGGTCGACGTGTGTGGGTTTTGCTCAAAATACGTAAGTATTCGTCAGCCGTTTGGCTTCTCGAATTAAGTTTCAACTTTGTCTCTGTCTCGAACCACAGGCGGAAGGTATCGTTCACTGGACCACTACTTTCTATGACTCGTATGAGTATGAAAGTAGTCTAGTGGTCCAGTGGACGATACCTTCCGCCTGTGCTCGAACCAAAATACTAAGCTTACCAGTTACCACACTGTCATACTCATAGTCATAGTGATAGCACTGATACATTTGTACAGGTAAACATGGCTGTTTGCTGAAAATCAGTCTTTGTGAAAAATTGTAATGATGTCTCTGAAGTTTGATTCAGTCCCTAATTCATTCAGTGATTCATTTTGATGGGACGTCAACCCATGGTGAGGCTAATACTAATAATTTTGATCGTATTCTGCCGGTGCCATTGCCAACTGCCATGGTTGTTCTTGTGTGCACTAATTAGTAATTTACTAGCAATAGGAGTTCGAGTTCTACTATAGTAGTATTTTACGAAATCATTACTACTAGTACTCCCGGCCGGGTCATACCTAAGACTGTAAAATTGGCAATCTAGTGGCTGCTCCGCCTGGCGTCTGGCATTATGGGGTTAGTGCTAGGACTGGTTGGTCCGGTGTCAGAATAATGTGACTAGGTGAGACATGAAGCCTGTGTTGCGACTTCTGTCTTGTGTGTGGCGCACGTTAAGTGTCAAAGCAGCACCGCCCTGATATGGCCCTTCGTGGTCGGCTGGGCGTTAAGCAAACAAACAAACAAACAAACAAACTACTAATACTAAATACTACTGCTACTACTAGCTTTAAACAAGCTATGGTTTGAATGACCAGCTAAATGCTAATAGTAAATAAGTACATTATTTTTGCATCAGCGAGGTATACATAAATTTAACGAAGTGGATTCACAGCGCGCGGCGCGTTGTGCAGCGTTGCGATTTACAACGCGCGGCGCTACGAGGAACGCTGCGATTCACGACGCGCGATGTATTCTGCCGATACATTTCCTTCACAATCGCAAAGTTTACAACAGCTACATCTATCTGATCTATTTGAGAAATAAAACTGTCAATAAAGCGAAAAACAGAGCTGAGCCATTCTCTCTCTCTCACTCTTTCAACTGAATTCACCAGTATATCGCCGCGTCGATGTAAAAACGTGCCTGCCTCTGCTGAACAATCCTTCTCATTGCGGTCAATGCGCATGCGCCAATCTTGGACTTACAAAAATGCGACCCTTTGACCCATCGAACCATGGGTTAGGGTAAGGGTTAGGTTGTTCACGACCTGATTAATCTCCCCATGTTAGCGCATGCGCATTGACCGCAATGAGAAGGACTGTTCAGGCAGAGTTTTCAGTTTGTGACACCGGCCTTGAATACTTGGCAGTCATACTCATATCACTACATGTCATTGCAATGGCTTCTACTATATATGGAAAGGAGCTGAGTTTTTAAACTGGGATGACGTTTTTAAACAATTATCCGAGTACAGTGCCGCGGAACTGTTAATCGGTGTCACACCAGTTAACACTTCAGCAGCCATTTTGGAATTCGCGCATGCGCAGATCATTTTTTCAGCGTGGGTTTTTTTTCCAGTTGATTTGAACGCGTATATAATTATATTCAGTCTGCATAAAGTGCAATTTTGTAGTCTTGCAGCCCTGAAGTTGCTTTTGCAAAGAAAGAGTATAAAATGTTCCTGATAATCATGCATACATGTACAAAAATAAAGCGCATCAACAATCTGCGCTGGTGAGAGCAATAGCCGCGCTCTGGGAATCGCTGCGCTGCACAACGTGCCGCGCTGCCGCGCTGCACAGCGCGCTGCGCTCTGTGAATCGCTTGCCTAAATTTGAATATTTTATTAAAAAAATACCGCATGGTTTTGCTTGACCAAATCATTTATCAGCTAACAATATGCTTTTATTTCAGTTGGACCTGACTTGAGCATGGTTCCGTTGTCTCCGCAACAACAGCTTGGTTGCTCAAGAATTGCAGGCATGTCCAGTTTGCAGCATGTGCAGGCTGACCCCGCTGAGTGTGAAGATCTGATGGCTGATCTAGACACAACATAAGCTGCTTGACACTATTCCAAGGTAAGCAAGAAGCTTTGAAAATAGTTACTTAGTAAGTGTACATTTTTGTGGGTGAACCATCAGTAACCGTCTCCCCCCCCCCCCCCCCCCCTCAACACCCCCACCCACACATACAAACACACACACAAACTTGGGTTTGTACTACAACTATTAGTATTAACTACTCTTCATAAATGAGTTATGTAATTCATCAGAGGTTTGAAGTCATTATGGTTTTGCAAATTAGTAAGAGACTATGTGGGTGCATGGATTCAGTAATGGCAGTGAGTAATGCGCAATTAATACATGTATGCAATACTCCTGCTGGTGAGTTCACTACAAACAGGTACTACATTAGAACTGATCTATGTTATTTGTTAATGAGGATGATTAATCGTAATCTCACTGTCAAACTATCATGATACTATTGCCATTGACAGTGCTAGATCACTTCATAAAGTTATTTTAGTAAGTAATCATATGATATTGATAATTTTGATATAGTGATTTACTGACGGTGACAATGACATGTTATCTTCATACTATTCAAGGTACAAGATGCTAAAAGTGCAGATATCAAGGGCTTGGGATTTCGGCTCCTGGTGATGCTACTTGTAACTCTTTTGTGAGTACCGGTACATGTATACTGGGTGTTTTCTGAGTTTTTGTCCGCTGTCAGTGTTAGATTTATATTGTGGTACAGTGGAACCCCCCTGTTAAGACCCCCCAATTTAAGACTCCCTCCTTTTAAAGACCTTGTTTTCTCAGACTTTCTGTTCATAACCTCTGTAAAATTACCCCCCTTTTAAGACTCCCTCCTTTTTAAGACTGAATTTTCTCAGATTATTGGAGGTCTTAAAAAGGGGTGTTCCACTGTATAACCTGTTTTTCTAGTTTCATGGTTTAGCCACGACTCACTTTGAATGAGGGTCATCTGCCAGGCATTTAGCTGATTATCTGATAGTGATAAGTGATATTTATTTATTTATTTATTTATTTTTTCATTTTTCATTACTTTATTGTCCCATTGCTGGGAAATTCGGGTCGCTTCCACCCAGTGGAAAGCTAGCGGCAACAGAGTCGCGCTACCCAGGTGTCTGCGTGTTTAGGTGTATTCAGCCACCTGCACTTATGGCAGAATGACCAAGATCTTTAACATGCCATTGTGGTGACACGGGGGTGGGAGATGAATACCGTCTCTGGGTCTGCACATAAAGTTGACCCGTGTCCGTCCCGGCCCGGATTCGAACCAGCGACCTCTCGATCACAAGTCCAGTGCTCTACCACCTGAGCTAATTTGCTATTTATAAATTACAGTTGCAGTAAACAGGCATGGTACTCTTCCGCCGATCGGCGGAAATCCGCCGAAAACAAAAATCCGAAAAAAAAAGAAAAAAAAAAAACATCCGAAAAAAAGAAAAAAAAAAAAAATCTGCTGATTGACTTGAGATTATTATTTTTTCTTACTCAAGCCTTGTTATCTTTCACTTATATCCCTCTCAGCTTCAAGGAGAGGGCACTAAACACATTTGAATTAGTAAAAAGTCGTCAGCTTCAGGGAGCGTTGCCCCCTGACCCCCACAAGGGGCGCTGACCCTTGACCCCGCAAGGGGGCCTAACCGGCCCCCTGGACCCCCAGCTTTATTTCAGCTGAAACTGCCATTCCTTCAGTACCATGCCTGGTAAACTAACACTGTCGCACAAAGCATGTGACTTTAAAAAAAGATTTGTTTGAAATCATGTGAGCTCTGTCCACTAGATGATGGAGAAGGGAATTTTTCCAGTTGAGTCTGCAACATGGATTTTTTCTCTCTCAGGATAACAAGTTTTGAAATGGATCGAGTATCCTTAAATGAAATATCTTAATAGATGTAAGGGTTGTGTCCTTTGAATAACTGTGTTAGCATGTACTCGGATTTATTATATTGATGACTATATTTTTAGATATGATTTTTAGGGAATTCATTTATCTTTATCCATGCAACCTGTGATTGCTCCTGTCAGATTGGTGCTAAAGGAACAACCAGTCCGTGTTGAACTGTCTGGTTGGTGTGCACACGTAGTGGGCCCAGTGAGATTGAACACTTTGTCTCTACATAGTTGTTGTGATATATGCGTGTGGAAGGAGTGTGAAGTTTTATGCATACACCATAACAAAATCCTGTGCTTTGCATTTGGTAAATAAACTGTTTGTTTGACTTGAACAAATACAGTATGAAAGGAAAAATTTAGGGTTGGTGTGGCGATAACAATAAAGATATGTCATAGTGACTTGACTAATTGATTTGAATTCTGCTGCAGGTCAGTCGCCCCCCACCTCCTGCTCCTGACCTGGTTGCCTCCTACAACTTCGAGGAAATACGACAGGACACCCTTCAGCTTGCTGCACCATGGTGTCTCTTGGAGAACAGCAAGGAACAGATACAGGTGGGGTCGGTTGGGATACCGTAAACAGACTATTTTTGTTGTTGTTGGCCTTAGCATAGAGTCTGGGGATGTGAGATGTGCATGATGTGTTGTTTGAATCTGACAGTGATTGTATGAATTTTTTATACATGTATTGTTGTCACGCGCTTTTAACTTCTGATAAGGCGCTTTATAAATGCCCGTTATTATTATTATTATTATAAATAGATACACACTTGTAAACTTATGTTAGTTTTCACACGTGAGCATGAAGGAATGTGCCTTTATGAGGAATGTATAGTGGCTTGCAATATTGAATTTGAGGGATGTTTGCAGTTATTAGCACAGCTCAGTTTTCTTGAGGGTTCCGTGAGAACAGTGAAATTCTCCTTTGAGGACTGAAAAATATCTTGGATAATTGGTCTTAATTGGGGGGGGGGATTTAAAACATAAGTACATTCACATGTGTTTTTCATTTTCACTGTCCCGCAGTGGGGCACTGCGGTTATGAAATTAAAGGCCCCTCCTGTTTTTGGAACCGCAGGAGCTTTCTAGTTTGCTGTTAGATAGATTTTTGGTTCCTCTTTCCTGTCATGCTCTCTTTTTCTTCATGAATTCTTTTCTTTTTTCTGCCTTCTTGCTCATTCACCTGTATTTTTTCCAAAAATCTCTTCTCTTGCCGCTTGTCTCGCGATTCATGTATAGTTTAATCTGTTAGTGTTCTGATGTAAGTCCAGCAGTAGATAGGTTAAGCCTATTTTAACATACTGGAAACTGGTAATCTTCCAGTAGGTATTAATTTAGTTTTACTAAAGCCTGCTGGGACACAAGTAATGGGTTAGTGCATTTGTAAACAGGAATCGCTTGACAAGTGGCCCCCTTCATCCCCCCCTTCCTCGTCCTGATATGGCTCTGCGTAGTCGGCTGGACGTTAAGCAACAAATAAACAAATAAAAAATTCATTTTCACTGTGTTAAGGTGGGGAGGTCCTTCTCTACTTCTTTCTTTGTTTTCCCATTGACATATTTTTGTTCTTGTCTATATTTTTTACATAGGTTCACCATTAGCTGCTGTCCTCATCCCCAGCCGACTGTTTCCGCTGAAGCTGTGAAGGATACTTCTTCATGTAGGCGTGGACATCTTTTTCGTCGCCATGCAAGGCTTCCAGTACCATATAATTTTGTGAATACTCTGGGGACCTGTCATCGACTTTGGAAGGACGCTTTATTTTATAACACTTTGTACCCCATCTATGTTGACCAAGACTTTTTAAGCCGAGACCAGCTGTGCTGCAGCAGGTCACTCAGAATTGTAGAAACTGTGTATCAACAGGCTAGAATGCTGGCGTTAGATCAACGTTACAGGAAGCGACTGAAGCTAACCGTCTAAGCAGGATGCGGATATGTGCCGAATGAGAACAGATGAAATGTACATAGTGACTGTGTGTACGGATATATATCCATACCTGGTCAGATAGAGCCATATGAGTGGGTACGGATACCCCCCGCGGGTTAGGGGGAGTCCCATATTGGTTGGGACGAGAAAGAATTTACCCGATGCTACCCAGCATGTCGTAAGAGGCGACTAACGGTTCTGTTTCTCCTTTTACCCTTGTTAAGTGTTTCTTGTATAGAATATAGTCAATGTTTGTAAAGATTTTAGTCAAGCAGTATGTAAGGAATGTTAGGTCCTTTGTACTGGAAACTTGCATTCTCCCAGTAAGGTCATATATTGTACTACGTTGCAAGCCCCTGGAGCAATTTTTTGATTAGTGCTTTTGTGAACAAGAAACAATTAAACAAGTGGCTCTATCCCATCTCCCCCCTTTCCCCTATCCCATCTCCCCCCTTCCCCCGTCGCGATATAACCTTGAATGGTTGAAAACGACGTTAAACACCAAATAAAGAAAGAAAGAAATTGGGTACGAATATATCCGTACCTGGGAGACGAGGAGTTAAAGGTACTGAACTTGTCAAATCCAGGTGCACGGATCCCCTGGGGCTTTTAGTCATACCTCAGGCAGCTGTCCGTTAGAAGAACTACCAAGTTTCATTGACTTGCACCCAAAGAGTCAAGAACTGCGATTTTTTTTACGAACTAATTTCGGACTCTGTCCCGGCTGGTCTTGACCTATTTTTGGATCTAAATTTAGATCAGGTCATCACATCATGCACAAAAAGACACGTCACTAGTAGCAAACTATGTCAGACATCATCATGAGTTTGTGTAAGACAAAATGGAGGCCGGAATCACTCAGTTGAATCGAACTCTGACCAAACACCACGTAATAACTAGGTTAATTTATGCACTCGCGTGAACAAGCCAACTGTCGAGCTTCACAGATGTCGTCGTTGGGTAGTTTTGGTTTTGTTTTACTACCATAGGAGGATTTTTGAACTGTAAATGCACTCAGCTACAACAAAAACGCAAAACGAAGTCCCGCAGTGGGGCACTGCGGTTATGAAATTAAAGGCCCCTCCTGTTTTTGGAACCGCAGGAGCTTTCTAGTTTGCTGTTAGGTAGATTTTTGGTTCTTCTTTCCTGTCATGCTCTCTTTTTCTTCATGAATTCTTTTCTTTTTTCTGCCTTCTTGCTCATTCACCTGTATTTTTTCCAAAAATCTCTTCTTGCCGCTTGTCTCGCGATTCATGTATAGTTTAATCTGTTAGTGTTCTGATGTAAGTCCAGCAGTAGATAGGTTAAGCCTATTTTAACATACTGGAAACTGGTAATCTTCAATCAATATCAATCAATCAATATGAGGCTTATATCGCGAGTATTCCGTGGGTACAGTTCTAAGCGCAGGGATTTATTTTATTTTTTCAATTTTTATTCAAGGCGCAGGGATTTATTTATGCCGTGTGAGATGGAATTTTTTTACACAATACATCACGCATTCACATCGGCCAGCAGATCGCAGCCATCTCGGCGCATATCCTACTTTTCACGGCCTATTATTCCAAGTCACACGGATATTTGGTGGACATTTTTAGCTATGCCTATACAATTTTGCCAGGAAAGACCCTTTTGTCAATCGTGGGATCTTTAACGTGCACCCCCAATGTAGTGTACACGAAGGGACCTCGGTTTTTCGTCTCATCCGAAAGACTAGCACTTGAACCCACCACCTAGGTTAGGAAAGGGGGGAGAAAATAGCGGCCTGACCCAGGGTCGAACACGCAACCTCTCGATTCCGAGCGCAAGTGTGTTACCACTCGACCACCCATGCCGGTTGTTATGATCGCCACATTTTAGGTCCCCCCCTTTTCAAACTTCCCCGCTTTTAAGACCTTACGTTTTTGGATTTTCTGTTCACAACCTGTTGTGCATTTACCTACATATTAAGCAGATTTCCTCCTTTTTAAGACCAGCTTTTTTTTTTATTCTTGGAGGCCTGTTTGGAGGGACACTGAATTTGTTTGTTCGAAATTCAGAATTCAAATAATTCTTCATCAACGAGACCCCCCGCGGGTTAGGGGGAGTCCCATATTGGTTGGGACAAGAAAGAATTTACCCGATGCTACCCAGCATGTCGTAAGAGGCGACTAACGGTTCTGTTTCTCCTTTTACCCTTGTTAAGTGTTTCTTGTATGGAATATAGTCAATGTTTGTAAAGATTTTAGTCAAGCAGTATGTAAGAAATGTTAAGTCCTTTGTACTGGAAACTTGCATTCTCCCAGTAAGGTCATATATTGTACTACGTTGCAAGCCCCTGGAGCAGTTTTTTGATTAGTGCTTTTGTGAACAAGAAACAATTAACAAGTGGCTCTATCCCATCTGCCCCCTTTCCCCTATCCCATCTCCCCCTTTTCCCGTCGCGATATAACCTTGAATGGTTGAAAACGACGTTAAACAACAAATAAAGAAAGAAAAGAATTCATCAACGAGTGATTACTGCCTCACCATAGCAGTTGGGCCAGTCTTACTAACTCTTACTTTTATTAATGTGCCGTGATGCAAAGACGTTGAGCAGTTTTCAGATGTTTATGAATCTAGGGCTTTCAAAATTTACTGACATGTTGGACTCCATGACATCCAAACATGAAGTTCAGTTACCCCTTTTCAACTTTGAAGGTCACATTGTGGGCGAATTTTTAGCAAAAAGTTGAAACATTGGTATGACTGTTCTTACTCACAAGAGAAGTGATTTAGTTATTTACTGATTTTCATTTTGTGTGGCCTTCTTTCACCCATTTAATCATTCATAAATGTTCATACCCAAGGGAAGTAATTCACATATATATCTATCAGACATGGGATTCAGAAAAAGTGATAATTAAGGAAAAAGAAGGTGGGGTTCGCCCCCAGAAGCTGAAGGTTTTTAGTGTTTTAGACACACAAAAATGGCCCTGAAATGCATATTTCAGCTTAATTATAGCCCCCCTCCCCCCCTTTCTCTTCCTTCCCATGTTTCTCAAATTAATTTTACGCTAAGACTCAAAATAAGGAGGAGAAAGAGAGAGAGAGAGAGAGAGAGAGAGAGAGAGAGAGAGAGAGAGAGAGAGAGAGAGAGAGAGAGAGAGAGAGAGAGAGAGGCGGGGGGTGGGGGTGGTGGCGTGTGACGGTGTGGTTTCAATGTTCTTACCTTGTCGGTGCCAAACGACCCCAGTGACTGATTACCCGACTGGGTTTTCAGGATAGTCAAGTGCTTGTTGCTTTTCAAGTGGCTTTTGAGGGCAGTCTTTCCATTGGAGCCGTAGTTGATAACATTAACATCGTTGCACAAAGTGCACTGAGCTTTTCCCGGCAAGTTGATTTTAGCAAAAGCATCGGCAACTTTCAGTTTCACGTCTTGTGTCTTCTGGCCTTTCTCGTATTTCCAGCTCAATGATACAACTTCATCGAGCCAGTCGAATCTCCAGAGATTTTTCTTGTACTTCTGCTGGTCAATTTCCCGGGCTAGAACGGTTTCGTCTCGCTTTAGCTTCCTCATCATTTTGGCAGGTGGCTCGAAGCGATGTAAAAATGGCGCCGAATCATTCTCATACGGTATGCTTATACTGAATCCCCGATAGCTACGTTGAAACGGTGACTGTAGGAGACAAAGAGCGCGTTCCCATACGGATCGACCAGCAACAGTCTGACCGTTTTAGGAACCAACCGTTCAAGAATAGTATGGAATGGAGCGTCGCGATCAGCGGACCGGCCGAAAAACTTGGGTCTATACCTACATACCCCAAAATTTTCTCAGCGGATTTGCACGAATCTCAAGAATGATCCCTGGAGCCTAAAAAATTTACGGAAGAATCCCATGTCTGAATTCTATGGCCAATGTTTTTACAGGGCATCTGCCCCCTCCCCCCCCCCCTCCCCTCCCAACACACACTCACATGGGCTAAAACTTACATGGCTTTTATGGGTATGACGCTCTTATTCACAAGGGAAGTAATTTACTGATGGTGTGTTTTCATTTCGTGTGGCCTTCACCGATTTGAATAATTTATTTTAGCTTATCCAATTATAGTGTGGATGAACACTGTCTCCACTCAAAATAGTCCTTTGCTATTGTACATTGTGAATCAGCATTTTTGTTTTTGTCCTGTTTGAATAAAGTGCAATAATTTTACAACCAAAGTGTTAATGTTAAAGATGTTTACATAATGTGTGAAGGATGATGCATTTGAAAACTAATATTGTTAAATGTAAATTGACCTGTGACAAGTCAGCAAAGTGCAATATCCAAGCATGAAACCCGCACACAATTCCCAAAGAACATGCCTTCTTTTCCACAAAATTCCATCCAGGTGAAAACAATTATGTGAACGTCATAACATGGTGTTTTTTTACATTAATAATCAAGCCTAACACCAACTAACATGGTGTTAATAGGCATTTGAGCAAGCTTTAACACCAACATAACATGGAGTTAATAGGCATTTGAGCAATCTTTAACACCAACATAACATGGGGTTTTGCATGTTAAACCAGCAATAACATGATGTTAATCACATTACAAGCAAGCTGTAACACCACCAAAACAAGCAGTTTTGCAAGTTAAGTCTACGATAACATGATGTTACTTGGCGTTAAACCAAAGCTTTAATCCCATCAAAACTTGACATTTTTGCATGTTACAGACATGCTGTAACATGGTTTAACATGATGTTTTGACCGTCGCAAAACGCGCTGAAATTCCAGGCAATTTCGCAGCGATAACTTCAACAAAATCCAATCAAAATCTGGCGTTGTCGTGAACACCAAAATGTGATAAACCTATTGAAACTTGAAGTTTTGTTGGGATTTTGAGTAGTTTTGTAAGATACAAAACGCCACTTTTCGCCCAGTGTTAGATGTTTTTTAAAAAGCCAGGTACTAGTTCTGGTTGTTTGTCTTAGGGACTCTCATAACTTGACGTGGTGTGATTTTTGTATTTCACAATGTTGGGTTATAGTAACCGAGGTCGTTGAAGGTAGACGTACCAACCGGCTCCTGGTAGCAGTTTTTAAACAGATTGCTGCTCTCCGAGTGTTTGATAGGTGTGTGAGGTAGTTTCTTCTGGTGTTTCTTCTTTTTGTTCTGGGCTCTTCTGACACGTCTGGTGTTTTTTTTATATTTAGTCAAGTTTTGACTAAATATTTTAACATCGAGGGGGAATCGAAACGAGGGTCGTGGTGTATGTGCGTGTGTCTGTGTGTGTGTGTGTGTGTGTGTGTGTGTGTGTAGAGCGATTCAGACTAAACTACTGGACCGATCTTTATGAAATTTGACATGAGAGTTCCTGGGTATGAAATCCCCGGACGTTTTTTTCATTTTTTTCGATAAATGTCTTTGATGACGTCATATCCGGCTTTTCGTGAAAGTTGAGGCGGCACTGTCACGCCCTCATTTTTCAACCAAATTGGTTCAAATTTTGGTCAAGTAATCTTCGACGAAGCCCGGGGTTCGGTATTGCATTTCAGCTTGGTGGCTTAAAAATTAATTAATGACTTTGGTCATTAAAAATCTGAAAATTGTAAAAAAAAAAAAAAATTTATAAAACGATCCAAATTTACGTTTATCTTATTCTCCATCGTTTGCTGATTCCAAAAACATATAAATATGTTATATTCGGATTAAAAACAAGCTCTGAAAATTAAATATATAAAAATTATTATCAAAATTAAATTGTCCAAATCAATTTAAAAACACTTTCATCTTATTCCTTGTCGGTTCCTGATTCCAAAAACATATAGATATGATATGTTTGGATTAAAAACACGCTCAGAAAGTTAAAACAAAGAGAGGTACAGAAAAGCGTGCTATCCTTCTTAGCGCAACTACTACCCCGCTCTTCTTGTCAATTTCACTGCCTATGCCATGAGCGGTGGCCTGACGATGCTACGAGTAAAATGGCATTGCGTTTCATTCTGTGAGTTCGACAGCTACTTGACTAAATATTGTATTTTCGCCTTACGCGACTTGTTTTAACTTCTCTAGCTACAACTTCTGTTTGTGTTTTAAGTCGCTTCAACAGCCTTTTCGGGCTTTGATCAGGCGAGTAAATTCTTTACTGTCCAAGGTCACTCCTCTTTGACTTGGTCGCACGCGTCTGTTTTTTCTGTTTCCTTGGGTGATGTAATGTCTGATGTGGGTTTTCACAACTGACACTCGCGAAAATGTTTTGACCCAAAGGAAACATATCAGGTTCGGGTAGCGGTGAGCTAAACAGAGGCTCTTCCTCATCAACCATCTCTTTTGTCGTTCTCAGTAACAACAACAAAAGTGTTAAACAACTTTTACTTCTAGGAGACTGTCTTTGTAGACTGTAGTGTAGAGTAGGCGGTGTTGTCTTGTGGCTCGATCAGGGGATTTAGTAAAAAAAAATTTAGTCAACACCACCTTTATACATAACCTCCTTACACTATGACATCAGTTACTATTTTTACAACAACAGGTTTAGACTTGTTGCGTTAACGCATCTCTGAAAAAGTGCTATGAGCTTACGGTCATTTACAGCAGGGTTTTGGGGTAAAAAATAGATTGTTTGATTGCCGGCAGCGGGTGCCGGAAGGGTTTAAGTGTCGGAAAACGACCTTGTAGAAAAGCCTGAATGGAGGATGGTTAATTGGTTTTATTTTGTTGTTGATAGACTATGTAAGATGTAGGGTTATATGTGTGGTGGAAATAAAATGTAAGTGCAAACACACACACACACACACACACACACACACACACACCCCCCTCCGATCACACACACACACACACATACGCGCACATTTACACAAGTACTTCCAAACAAAAAGGTAAAAAGTCAGACGTAAAAAGTAACAAAACAATACATAAAACTGCTCACGTTAGCATTCAAGAATTATACAGACACATAGTTATTAACTTTTCCAATATGATCATCATAATACACACCAACCCAATGAGACCCAACCTTATGCGCTGGGTCTGTGTTTATAACGTAAGACGAGGGTTGAAGTAAATTTATCTTAGAAGGAAGTTGGTCTCTGGTGTAAACAACCATAAACGACCGTCTTGCCACGGGGTGTCTTAACAGTAGGCGAGAGGTCTCTAGCCCATTCATGATGCAAAATCAGTGATAACCTGTCTACTCCGAGCAATTTCTAGCAACGAGTCCATTTCTGCATACACAATAACGTGAACAGGTTCTGCCAGGGCTACACTAAACTTTAGTTCCATGCGCAAACCCCCACCGCGCACCAGCTCAATCTGATCGCCATCCAACATTGACGGTGACAGGTCGAATGCATACAGCGTATAGCCTCCGGGGTAGTCTTCATAGACAATTCTGTTACCGACGTCACCAACACCCACCCCTGTTCCTGTGGTCAAACTAAAGAAACTTCTCACATACTGTCTGTTTTCAAAATCTGGTGTTAGTGGTTTGGACTTGTTTTCCATCAACATAGAGGCAGAGGAAATTCAAGTTGTGGGTATTAAAGTTGAATGGCTTTTTGGTGTAGCTACTGTTAAACGCAGCGCTCTCTACTAGTCCTACTACAACGCGTGTTGGTAGCTGCCTGAGAAACAAATTGTCTAAAACAGCACTAAGGTTTCCACGCGGGATCCCGTAAGATTTCATAACTACTCTTTTTAGAGGGTATTTGGCTGTGTACCTCTCTAGGGGTTTTGTGTGAGCAAGACTTACAGCTAGATTTAGTTTTGCTTTTCTGACAAACAAAGAGGCGTGTGTAATCACCGTTAGGTAAGCAGGGTTTAGGCCGTGGGTCATCACATTAAAACTGGTTTTTTTTATGGAATGAGTCGAAGTTTTACATCCACACCGTTAAGCAAAAACACGACCCTGGTTCATAACAGACACATGTAGTCGACCCATCATATCCACTTTACGGCTCCGTGCTGCCCTAGTACGGTGTGTTTGCAAACCTACATTATCACCCCCACCCTTGCAAGTCGTCAAAATGTTCCGGTGTGTCGCTATAATACAAGGCACTCAATAGATGACTTTCTTTCGCCTCAGCCCCGTAATTCTAGAGGGTTTCAATGTAGGCCCTATAGGGGTACGTGTTTTCAGAGGGACTAACCAGAGTTTGATTAAGAGACACATCCACCTGAGAAAAAAGAGAATACATCCACAGATTTACTGGAGCCACGTCGATGTCGGCGGGTAGTAGGGCACCGTTACCTTGAGTCACTTTAGCTCGAATATGCAAAAATGTATTTGTCAAATCCAGATATTCAGCGTCCTCAGTCATAATACTGTCTAAGGCTATCAGCTGAGATCCATGTGTCAAAATGACGTTGGGTACCCAAACCAATGCACTAAATACTCTTTTTTTTCCTCCCTTACCAAGTCGTTCTTTTAGTACTTTGTCAATACGATGGGTACATCACGAAGCGTCCCGGTACCGAAGCGTCCCGGTACCGAAGCGTCCCGGTGCCGAAGCGTCCCGGTACCAGTCACCACGCACATCCTCGGCTCGCATGCCAATGTATTTATAAAGCAAAGGGAATGCCTGTAATTCACACAGAGCAATCACTTGGTCTTAAACGTGCACAAGACAACAAATTTCATACTGGGGGAGCGAGCCAGTCTGAAGAGTACTCGGGTCCAGCGCGAGCGTTTTTTATTACCCAAATGAACCCAAACAAACCCAAATTAACCCAAATGATACAATTTAAAAGTCGGAGGCAGAACTGAAAAGACTTTTTCCGACGCTCACGCTTAGTGAAGCCAGAAAGCGTGTGTGGTAACAGACATATCCCTCTTGTGAACGGAACCCTACGGACTTTTCCCCCGAACTTGTCCACACGGGTACAGTATTTCCAAATTGGTGTGTTGTGAGTACAGATCTAAAGTAAAGTTGGGGAAAAGTTGGACAAAAAGTGATTTTTTTTTACCGAAAGCAAATCAAGGTCTGTGCAAAATTAAAAAAATCAGTGAAGTCAAGGTCAAATCAAGGTCAAGATAAAAAAAAATTTAAATAAATATGGTTAGTCAAGTCAAGGTCAAATCAAGGTCAACAAGGGAGGATCTGGGGGGGGGGGTTTACCCCACCCCCCCAAAAAAGAGGTAATTTATTGGCTCAGGATGCACCAGATTTGTATTTTGCTTTTTTGGATAAAAAAAAAATCCGGGGGGGCATGCCCCCGGACCCCCCCTAGAGGCTTAGGCGCCTTCGGCGCCGTCAACTTGTATCTTCGCAGTCATTTTGTAACCACCCCCCCCCTCCAAAGTGAATTGATCCGCCCTTGGTCAAGGTTTAAAAAAAAAAAATCTAAGTCCTGTGACGCGTTATAGTGGGACGCTTCGGAACCGGGACGCTTTGGTACCGGGACGCTTCGGTACCGGGACGCTTTGGTACCGGGACGCTTCGGTACCGGGACGCTTTGGTACCGGGACGCTTCGGGGTGTCCCCAATACGATACATTTCTTTCTCTCCTACTTTTTGTAGTTCTTCTTTGTAAAAAAAACCCAACTACCTTGTAGTTCTTCTGCGTGATCGTCTTTCAGCTTATAGGTCACTGGAGTTGTTTTCAACACACTGCTAACTGTAAATAATTCTTCTGTCCACGTAGGTAAATAACCTTTTTTTAAAGAGTCGCCGTGTTTTACTTAGTCTCACACGATCACCAAACTGTAGCCTACCTTTGGGTGTTTTCATTGGGGGTTGTCCGTACAAAACTTACCAAACTGTTTCTTTGTTAGCGAGGTAAACTTTAACAGGTGCTGTTTTTATACTTCTGTGAAACGAATGGTTATACGCGTGTACTAGGTGTTGTAATTCTTCTACATATCTTACACGATTAGTGTGTGTAAAAAAGCGCCACATTTTCTCTTTTAAGGTGCACTCCCATAACTTGCCGTGGGGCGACTTTCGTATTTCACAATGTTGGGTTATAGTAACCGAGGTCGTTGAAGGTAGACATACCAGCCGGCTCCTGGTAGCAGTTTTCAAACAGATGGCTGCTCTCCGAGTGTTTGACGGGTGTGTGAGGTAGTTCGTCTGCTGATGTTTCTTCTTTTTGTTCTGGGCTCTTCTGACACGTCTGGTGTTTTTTTAACTTCTCTAGCTACAACTTCTGTTTGTGTTTTAAGTCGCTTCAACAGCCGTTCTCGGACTTTGATCAGGCGAGTAAATTCTTTACTGGCCAAGCCCACCCCTCTTTGACTTGGTCGCACGCGTCTGTTTTTTCTGTTTCCTTGGGTGATGTAATGTCTGATGTGGATTTTCACAAGTTTTCGCCACGTTCTGACACTCGCGAAAATGTTTCGACCCAAAGGAAACATATCAGGTTCGGGTAGCAGTGAACTAAACAGAGGCTTTTCCTCGTCAACCATCTCTTTTGTCGTTCTCAGCAACAACAACAACAACAAAAGTGTTAAACAACGTTTACTTCTAGGAGGCTGCCTTTGTAGACTGTAGTGTAGAGTAGGCGGTGTTGTCTTGTGGCTCGATCAGGGGATTTAGTAAAAAAAATTAGTCAACACCATCTTTATACATAACCTCCTTACACTATGACACCAGTTACTATTTTTACAACAACAGGTTTAGACTTGTTGCGTTAACGCATCTCTGAAAAAGTGCTATGAGCTTACGGTCATTTACAGCAGGGTTTTGGGGGTTAAAAATAGAAATGATGTCACGGAACCTTGTACCCTGACTCTTTTTGATGATGCAATACATTGCAAACAAACCACAAGTAGAACTTAACATCCCCTGAAATACCTGTTCGTTGGTTTTAGAACACAAACCAATGACGCAACAAAAAAAGACTTCAATGTCTTTGTGATTTGGTTTTAAATCAAAACTATCGAAATATTCAATATTCCCTGACCATCATAATACACACCAACCCAATGAGATCCAACCTTATGCGCTGGGTCTGTGTTTATGACGTAAGACGAGGGGTGAAGTAAATTTATCTCAGAAGGAAGTTGGTCTCTGGCGTAAACACCCATAAACGACCGTCTTGCCACGGGGTGTCTTAACAGTAGGCGAGAGATCTCTTGTCCATTCATGATGTAAAATCAGTGATATCCTGCCTACTCCGATCAATTTCTAGCAACGAGTCCATTTCTGCATACACAATAACGTGAACAGGCTCTGCCAGGGGTGCACTAAACTTTAGTTCCAGACGCAAACCCCCACAGCGCACCAGCTCAATCTGATCTCCATCCAACATTGATGGTGACAGGTCGAATACATACAGCGTATAGCCTCCGGAGTAGTCTTCATAGACAATTTTGTTACCGACGTCACCAACACCCACCCCTGTTCCTGTGGTCAAACTAAAGAAACTTCTCACATACTGTCTGTTTTCAAAGTCTGGTGTTAGTGGTTTTGCAGGGCCTTGTTTTCCATCAACATAGAGGCAGAGGAAATTCAAGTTGTGGGTTTTAAAGTTGAATGGCTTTTTTGGTGTAGCTACCGTTAAACGCAGCGCTCTCTACTAGTCCTACTACAACGCGTGTTGGTAGCTGCCTGAGAAACAAATTGTCTAAAACAGCACTAAGGTTTCCACGCGGGATCCCGTAAGATTTCATAACTACTCTTTTTAGAGGGTATTTGGTTGTGGACCTCTCTAGGTTTTTTTGTGTGAGCAAGACTTACAGCTGGGTTTAGTTTTGCTTTTCTGACAAACAAAGAGGCGTGTGTAATCACCGTTAGGTAAGCAGGGTTTAGGCCGTGGGTCATCACATTAAAACTGGGTTTTTTTATGGAATGAGTCGAAGTTTTACATCCACACCGTTAAGCAAAAAAACGACCCTGGTTCATAACAGACACATGTAGTCGACCCATCATATCCACTTTACGGCTCCGTGCTGCCCTAGTACGGTGTGTTTGCAAACCTACATTATCAGCCCCCCTTGCAAGCCGTCAAAATGTTCCGGTGTGTCGCTATAATACAAGGCACTCAATAGATGACTTTCTTTCGCCTCAGCCCCGTAATTCTAGAGGGTTTCAATGTAGGCCCTATAGGGGTACGTGTTTTCAGAGGGACTAACCAGAGTTTGATTAAGAGACACATCCACCTGAGAAAAAAGAGAATACATCCACAGATTTACTGGAGCCACGTCGATGTCGGCGGGTAGTGGGGCACCGTTACCTTAAGTCACTTTAGCTCGAATATGCAAAAATGTATTTGTCAAATCCAGATATTCACTTCCTCCACGACTTATGTTAAATTCAATAGGGGGGGCCGATGCGGCAAACGATGCGAGAGGATGAAATTCAACATAGAGGCCGTCTTCAATCGCAGTCTGGGTAGGTGGGATGGAAAACAAAGTCAATCCAGAACCCATACTTTCTGCTGACTGCAGGTGCAATAACGCCATATTGAATATGTGTCTATCTAAATGGTTAACCAAAAATGTCTGGGTCGAAGTTTCTATGTCTCTGTTTAGTTTTCTTGTGTTTTAGTTGTTTTTTTGTAGGTGGGTGCTTTAAAACGACTTGTGCCGGGTTCACCCGGTGGAACGACCCTAGAGACTTGACCAATAGCTTCGTGAAACAAACGTTTTCCAGTTTGTTTCGCGCGTGTTTTAGCGGCTGTTTTAATATTTTGTCCCGGCAATCCATCACCGACTAGCTGTTTTGGTTGTCTTAAGTCCTTCTTTCAACAATGTTTTTCCACCTCACTTCAAAAGCGGGGTAACAGACCTAGCTAATCCGCCCAAAATATTTCCGAGTCCACGTCCTCACATTGGTTGTCCGCCTCGAAACACTGTGGATCCCCTGTCCTGTTTGTACGACGTGGTAATAATCATCATAAAGACGAGTGTCGACTCTGTAGGCACGACGCACCATCATGAGCGTTGTGATGTGGTTTAAAGATAGTCTGGTTTTTGACGGCGAAAATGAAGCGTTACCACCGTCTTCCCTTGTTCAAATGCGATAGATTTTTCCCGTTTCTGTGGTTAAAACGCATTTCAATCGTGTTAAACTGACAACGCTTCAGTGGTATGTAATGAGGTTTTTCAAATATATGATGAACGACCTGTTCAGTCTTTTTTTTTCAATTGGCACCGTCTCAGTACAACAATGGGACTAACGTGTCGCCGACCACTCTTTCATGCACCAAATCACAGTACACGTATACTACGTGAAAATCTTTATGTAACTCCAACATAGCCTTTCCACCAAAGTGACCAGGTCCTGTGATGGTTTGTTGGGTGACATCTGTTTTCAAAATTCTCATCAACTCGGGGTTCATCCACAGCAAGATATTTTTGAGTAATTTAACACGTACTTTTTTCTTTTTTGGTGCTGCTTTTGGTGTATTAAAACCTTACATAGTGAGTAAGACTTACACCAACCAAGAGCTGGTTTAGTGAGTTTATAAAAATAAAAGCAGTGAATCATACAACCCCCTCTGGTAAAACTAGAGTAGCACAAGAAATAACAACACCTAATGGGTACAAATTCGAAACTGACACGTGTCTTTTTCCACATTTACATACGAGTTGTTAAATTGAAGCTCAGTCAACCCACACTCGTAGTCGGTGCTCAGGTCAACTGTTTGAGGTAGTTTTGTGTAGTAGTGACTCACGTTGTTGTCTGGGTAATGAGTCATAAAAACTATTACTAGGTAGCGTCAAGTAAAACATGTTGGTGGTTAAACAATCAACGATTACGACTCAAATTAATGATTGGATTGGGCAGCATATAACTTAAACAACTTCCGAGCAAAGCTACCCACAAGTTATCTGGTTCGCGACCGGTTGTCAAATTAAACAGAGACACACCTACTACAATATAAATAACAAAAATCTGATAAAAAAAAATACAATCTCACTACGAGGGGCGCGATAACCAAAAACACGCCACAAGCAAGAGAATCTCTTGGTATCACTATCAGTAGTTGTCTCTTCTAAGACGTTAGTATCAACAGTCGTATCTTCAGCAGACAAGGCGTCCTCAGCCATAACTACTCTGAATACTGTCTAAGGCTATCAGCTGAGATCCATGTGTCAAAGGACGTTGGGTATCCAAACCAATGCACTAAATACTCTTTTTTTCTTCCTTACCAAGTCGTTCTTTTAGTACTTTGTCAATACGATACATTTATTTCTCTCCTACTTTTTGTAGTTCTTCTTTGTAAAAAAACCCCCTACCTTGTAGTTCTTCTACGTGAGCGTCTTTCAGCTTATAGGTCACTGGAGTTGTTTTTAACACACTGCTAACTGTAAATAATTTTTCTGTTCACGCAGGTAAATTACCTTTTTTAAAGAGTCGTCGTGTTTTACTTAGTCTCACACGATCACCAACCTGTAGCCTACCTTTGGGTGTTTTCATTGGGGGTTGTCCGTACAAAACTTACCAAACTGTTTCTTTGTTAGCGAGGCAAACTTTAACAGGTGTTGGTTTTATACTTCTGTGAAACGAATGGTTATACGCGTGTACCAGGTGTTGAAATTCTTCTACATATCTTACACGATTATTGTGTGTAAAAAAGCGCCACATTTTCTCTTTTAAGAGGAACCCTTGTTCTTATTTCCTTGATTGGAACGAGTCGCTTCTTGATCTGTTCATGACCAAAACAAACGCTTCAAAATCAATTTTTCTCGCTCCTTTCTTCTCAAAAACAAAGAGTCGGGTGACTTGTCTTTCTTTCATACCTCAGTCAATAACCACTCTGTCTTACAACGACCACGCCTGATCAACTCAAATCAGGACTTTCTTTCTTTTCTCGGTGAAATCAGTGACCATAACATTCTAGAACAAGTTAGACTCGAACACCCAAACTCTCGGTATTTTGTTCACAACATCATGTCTTCCAGTTTCTATGTCACGCCTTTGTCTGACTTTCCTATCGGTTGTGCATGTGATAGTCTACCTGACTACATCACAAACACACCGTTCTTGCACAAACTCCAAAAAGATCAGAATCAGCATTTTTCCTTATACTGACGGTCTGTGTCTCTTTCGCTGTCTTGCTTTGTACAAAGGAACCTCGCTTCATTCTTTTGCAAAAAAACCCCACAAAAACCTTGTTCAAACAGTGGGCCGGACATTCTCCCCCTGTCCACTTTCCGGGGGTCACTTTGTTTCAATTTGAGTCGATTGAATCTGAGTTTAATGTGAACGTAGATGTGTTTGAGTTTGATGAGAGCCAAACACCTGTCTGTCTCGTTCCTCTGCGTCGTAGCGCTTACAAACATACTAGCGTTATGCACCTCTTGCATTACAAAGACCATTTCATGTACATTTTAGACATTGATAAACTCGGTCATGCGTTGGCTTGTTCCAAATGCGGGAAACTCTGGTCGTCTTTGTTTAAAATGAATCGACATGAGCAGACTTGTCAGGGTGAGGGCTCAAAGGAAACGTTCAAAGGCGGGGTTTACTCACCACCCCAAAACATTTTTCAACAGGTACAAAGCCACGGTGTTCAGGTAGCCACAGATTTTGTTTTTCCCAACAGAGCGACTTTTGATTTTGAGGTGTTTTTTTTTTACACAGATAACTTGCCTGTTTTTGAACCAGATGGTTTTGATACCGTGGGTGAAGAAGAAGAAGACAAAGAAGTCAAAACAGAGGGAAAAAAGAAGGCACCTAAAAGACACCCCCCTTTCAAGTTTTGTTGTTAAACGTAACAATCAGTATATGTGTCTTTGTACAAACAAACTTCGGTTTCTTGACATCAACAATTTTCTTACGCCAGGTTTTAGTTATTCCAAGTACCTCCAGGCGTTCGGTGTCGAAGAGCAAAAGGGTTTTTTTCTGTTATGAATATGTCACTAGTCTAAGTACACTAGATGAAAGAGAACTCCCACCCCGTGCAGCTTTTTTTAGTAAGCTCAAAACCTCAAATATTTCTGATACAGAGTACGTTTTTTGTCAGCGTGTGTGGACTGAAAACAAAATGACGACTTTGAAGGCTTTTTGGTGTGGTACAACAACCTAGACACAGGGCCGTTTCTGGTTGCTTTGCAGCATCAGATTAGTATGTACGCTAGTCTGCGAGTTGATTTGCTGAAAGACGGTATTTCTGTCCCCGGTGTAACACTGAAGTATCTGTTTGACACGTTGTCTTCAGATACCTACTTTTCACTTTTTAACGAAAAACAAAAAGACGTTCACGCACTTTTGCGAAAGAACATTGTCGGGGGTCCGTCTATTGTCTTTCACAGATACCACGAAAAAGACAAAACATACATTCGTGGTAATCAGGACAAACCGGTACAGTCTGTTCAGGGATTTGATGTAAATACGCTGTATTTAGCTGCACTCATGCAAGACATGCCCACAGAGCACCCTGTCATTCGTAGAAAAGAAAACGCTTTTAAAGTGGAAAAAACAGATCCCTACGATCAGCTAGCTCGGGAACGGTTGGAGTGGGTCATGGAATCAAAACAGATCCACCTCCAACATAAGTTTAACGCAAAAGAGAAGGCCCTTGGTCGAAAAAAGATTAGAATTGCTGGTTGGGATGCCACAAATCAAATTTGCTATCAGTTTCACGGATGTTTGTTCCACGGGCAAGACTGTTCTGTGACCGCCGGTAAAACGACTAACCCTGTCACCGGATAAACACTAGTTGAACTCAGAGAACATACAACCAACATTACCAAATACTTGCGTGAGGATGTGTGTGTGTGTGTGTGTGTGTGTGTGTGTGTGTGTGTGTGTGTGTGTGTGTGTGTGTGTGTGTGTGTGTGTTTGCACTCACATTTTATTTCCACCACACATATAACCCTACCTCTTACATAGTCTATCAACAACAAAACACCGCAACAACGAGGAAAATAACACCTATGTGGCTTTGACATATCCTGTCAAAACGGTCCCAAGCCCGTGAAAACACAGAGGGAGGGCCAATTACTGTCAATAGAAAGGAGGGGGCTCAGTAACCCAGCTGCAATAAGCACCCAATAAAAAAAGGCGGGAGGGTCAATTACTGCAGGGGAGCAGTAATCCTGTCATTACCCCAGCTGGAGTGGTCATTAGTACCGAGCAACAGGTACAGGCACATGAAATCACATGACAAAA
>NC_090247.1:77464883-77474883 GCF_037325665.1 Littorina saxatilis
GCGTTACCACACACAAACAAAGAATTAAAGAAAGTTATACAATTCAAGATGCTCCCCCGTAAAACTCCCCGCCACATTCCTGTGGAAATTCCAGTCACTAATTATAGCCAGAGTAATCATGCCAAAGGTCATCTCAATTTATTATTGCTATAATTGCGCGCTGCTGCAACTGTCCGATTAACCTTTGCCGGATGCCGCTTTTGACTACACACGCCCGACGATGCGGGTTTGTCTGAACCCATACATTTGAAAGAGGGTTTTTACCGTTTATTTCTCTAACGACGGGGTGGGTTCAGGGAAACCCACAGCGCTACTTCAGTGGGTGCATCGAGTTTCTCCCTTCACCGACTTCTTGCAGCGGAGGGAGAGGGGAGGGAGAGGGGGAGGGAGAGACTGAGAGAGACTGAGAGAGACTGAGAGACTAAGAAAGAGAGAGAGAGAGACTAAGAAAGAGAGAGAGAGAGACTAAGAAAGAGAGAGAGAGAGACTAAGAAAGAGAGAGAGAGAGAGACTAAGAAAGAGAGAGAGAAACTAAGAAAGAGAGAGAGAGATAAAGAGAGAGACTAAGAAAGAGAGAGAGAGAGACTAAGAAAGAGAGAGAGAGACAAAGAAAGAGAGAGAGAGAGACTAAGAAAGAGAGAGAGAGAGACTAAGAAAGAGAGAGAGAGAGAGACTAAGAAAGAGAGAGAGAGACTAAGAAAGAGAGAGAGAGACTAAGAAAGAGAGAGAGAGAGAGACTAAGAAAGAGAGAGAGAGAGAGACTAAGAAAGAGAGAGAGAGAAAGACTAAGAAAGAGAGAGAGAAAGAGAGAGAGAGACTAAGAAAGAGACAGAGAGAGAGACTAAGAAAGAGAGAGAGAGAGACTAAGAAAGAGAGAGAGAGAGACTAAGAAAGAGAGAGAGAGAGAGACTAAGAAAGAGAGAGAGAAAGAGAGAGAGAGACTAAGAAAGAGAGAGAGAGAGAGACTAAGAAAGAGAGAGAGAGACTAAGAAAGAGAGAGAGAGAGAGACTAAGAAAGAGAGAGAGAGAGAGAGACTAAGAAAGAGAGAGAGACTAAGAGAGAGAGAGGCTAAGAAAGAGAGAGAGAGAGAGAGAGAAAGAGAGAGAGAGAGAGAGAGACTAAGAAAGAGAGAGACTAAGAAAGAGAGAGAGAAACTAAGAAAGAGAGAGAGAGAGACTAAGAAAGAGAGAGAGAGAAACTAAGAAAGAGAGAGAGAGAAAGGGAGAGACTAAGAAAGAGAGAGAGAGAGACTAAGAAAGAGAGAGAGAGACTAAGAAAGAGAAAGAGAGACTAAGAAAGAGAGAGAGAGAGAGAGACTAAGAAAGAGAGAGAGAGAGAGACTAAGAAAGAGAGAGAGAGAGACTAAGAAAGAGAGAGACTAAGAAAGAGAGAGAGAGAGACTAAGAAAGAGAGAGACTAAGAAAGAGAGAGAGAGACTAAGAAAGAGAGAGAGACTAAGAAAGAGAGAGAGAGAGAGAGACTAAGAAAGAGAGAGAGAGAGAGACTAAGAGAGAGAGACAGAGACTAAGAGAGAGAGACAGAGAGAGAGACAGAGAGAGAGACAGAGAGAGAGACAGAGAGAGAGAGACAGACAGAGAGAGACAGACAGAGAGAGAGAGACAGAGAGAGAGAGACAGAGACAGACAGTCAGATAGACAGACAGTCAGATAGACGGATAGACAGATAGACGGATAGACAGACAGACAGACAGAGCAACTGACAACAGACATACAGACAGAGAGATACGGACAGACAGACAGAGAGACAGACAGTCTCTTGGAGACAAACAGGCAGACAGACACTGTTCCGCCGCTTTGGTAATTATGGGTGTAGCAGAACCCGCGCCGTCGGCAGAGGGATAGTTACAATCACTACTACTCTTTAAAAGTATGGGTTTGTGTGAACCCGCGCCATCGGTAGTGTTAATGTAAATTATCATAATCAATTAATTTTAATGTTTTGTCATGTACACACTAAAAATTTGCAGACAGAGAGCAAATTAGGTGTGTGAGAGATACTTAAAATTTCAAAACGATACCTTTAATGGTTCCAGAGTTACAATGATTTTAGTGTGTCTCTGGGTACAGGTGAACCCAGGAAGCACGGCAAAGGTTAAAATGACGGATGCACGCACGTGGCAGCTTTTGCTTTTGGTAGCTTCTTGTATTAAAATGCCTTTATGCTGCTAATACGATTTTAATTCATTTGGTTTAGCAGCTGTTCACTATGATGCTCAGTCACACGGAAGGCAAATCGCAGTTAGTAAGAGTTTGTGATTTCCCGTACTACTGGGCATAAATGGCCGCGTGCTGTATGTTTCACCTTGCCCACAGTGAAGACTGAGCCTACTATAACTCCAGTGTACTTTCTTTCTTTCTTTTCTTTCTTTATTTGGTGTTTAACGTCGTTTTCAACCATTCAAGGTTATATCGCGACGACTCCAGTGTACGATGTTCCACTTTTGAACTAACTTTCTGTAACAAGTATTCAATACAGTGTGTGTGTGTGTGTGTGTGTGTGTGTGTGTGTGTGTGTGTGTGTGTGTGTGTGTGTGTGTGTGTGTGTGCGTGCGTGCGTGCGTTTGTGTGTGCGTGCGTGCGTGCGTGCGTTTATGTGTGTGTGTGTGTGTGTATGTGTTCGAGCGTGTGTGTGTTCCAGGATGTGATTGAAGAAAAAAAAGACGACGAGATGATGATGATGATGATGATGATGATGATGATGATGGTCGGAGGATGAGGGAAAGAGAACGATTACTAGAAGAAGAAAAACGTAAAACAACAACAACAACAACTGGCGTGAATATGAAAACTGACAGAAGAGGGGGAGCGGTCAAACAATCGCTGCTCCCTAGCAAGTCTGTGCTTGCGAAAAGTTGTCTGTTTGACATTAATAAACACTGTAAATGAGACCCCGAATGGCAAGGTCCAGCCACTCTGACCTCAGCATTTCCTGTGTATGTTATGTTCCGCATTCACTGTTTAGACAATGAAATCGTCTATACCCCAGATACTCAGACTGCACTGCGGTAAAAAAAAATTTTAAAAAGTTGGTCAGTCCCTCCCTGCCCTCCCCTTCCTTCCTTTTGGAATGTCCATGTGTGAATGGGTAAGTTGAGCGTATAAGAATGTCCATGTGTGCGATGTGTAAATGAGACATGGATGTGTTCATGTCTGAATGCGTAAGAACAATGCAAGGAATGTCCAGAGAGGTATGTGGAAGGTGTTTCTATAACCTGCCCTGTTATATAGTGCTATATGTTTTATGTAAAATCAATGTCTTGTTTGTACTATTGTTATGTACCACGCCTGAATTTCTCTATGAGATAATAAAGTATTCTTATTCTTATTCTTATTCTTTTCCTCCCCCACCCTCGCCAGTAAGGTAAGCGTAGGGGGACTTTCCCCGGAAGGGAGAACTCATTATGTAGTTTTGGTATCTGCAGGTTGAAATGCCTTCAGCTTAACTGTTCACATCCGTTTCGTTCATTTTGTGTGTGACTGATTATCCTTTGAGGACTTCTGTCCACTTATTTTGCAGACTCTAGGTTGAAAAGTGCCACACATTACTACAGCACAATGATGTCTCTTCTAACCCTCGCCGTAACCAATCCGACGAAAAGCAGCCAACGCCAACCAAACTGACATACTTTGCTGCTTACTGACAGTAAAAAACCCAAAAGAAATGCTTCAAACACATGTGCAAAAAAAGAAAGAACCACAAATAGACGTTGTAACTTTAAAATAGCGGCAACTATTATTATTATTATTTAGTATTAGGCAAACTATAATGGTATTAGTATCATCAAAATAGAGGTAACGACAATATCCTAGCCCTAATGGTACAAACAGTAGATCATAATAACATGTTTTCGAAGTGATTTGCTAACATGTCTTACCAGCTGTTTCCTTGCAGAATTTCATTTTCCGCACTGTGACAGGTTTTCCGGCGATCTTGTGAGTTCGTTCCACCACTCTGCTTGCCACTGTCACCAAAACACAAGACAACTCAATGATAGAGATCTAAAGTAATTTATTCAAATTCATTTTTATTTTTATTTTTAGCTGCATAACATGGTTTTTATATTTAGTCAAGTTTTGACTAAATATTTTAACATCGAGGGGGAATCGAAACGAGGGTCGTGGTGTATGTGTGTGTGTATGTGTGTGTGTATGTGTGTGTGTGTGTGTGTGTGTGCGTGCGTGCGTGTAGAGCGATTCAGACCAAACTACTGGACCGATCTTTATGAAATTTGACATGAGAGTTCCTGGGATTGATATCCCCATACGTTTTTTTCATTTTTTTTAAAAATGTCTTTGATGACGTCATATCCGGCTTTTCGTGAAAGTTGAGGCGGCACTGTCACGCCCTCATTTTTCAACCAAATTGGTTCAAATTTTGGTCAAGTAATCTTCGACGAAGCCCGGGGTTCGGTATTGCATTTCAGCTTGGTGGCTTAAAAATTAATTAATGACTTTGGTCATTAAAAATCTGAAAATTGTAAAAAAAATATTTCTTTCATAAAACGATCCAAATTTACGTTTATCTTATTCTCCATCATTTGCTGATTCCAAAAACATATAAATATGTTATATTTGGATTAAAAACAAGCTCTGAAAATTAAATATATAAAAATTATTATCAAAATTAAATTGTCCAAATCAATTTAAAAACAATTTCATCTTATTCCTTGTCGGTTCCTGATTCCAAAAACATATAGATATGATATGTTTGGATTAAAAACACGCTCAGAAAGTTAAAACGAAGAGAGGTACAGAAAAGCGTGCTATCCTTCTTAGCGCAACTACTACCCCGCTCTTCTTGTCAATTTCACTGCCTTTGCCATGAGCGGTGGACTGACGATGCTACGAGTATACGGTCTTGCTGAAAAATGGCATTGCGTTCAGTTTCATTCTGTGAGTTCGACAGCTACTTGACTAAATATTGTATTTTCGCCTTACGCGACTTGTTCTTTTTTCGATGGACAGATATGAATTACCACAGCATAACTGAATGTTCCTGATCCGATAAACAAATGGACGTTTTTAATGTATTTTTTAATGTTCCAGGTGTAATCACAATAAGCAGAAGAAAGTTTGTTGTGTCTTGGGTTGTTTTACCGATCATATGCAGGCACTTGGTGAGCATGAAGCTTTTTCAAATGAAGAAGTACCAGAAAGCTTTGCATGTAAACGACAGAATGTGTCTGTACATGGTTTTAAACTTGACAAAGGGTAGCAATAACCACACAAGCGTGCAAGAAAAATGTTCTGCATTGATAAAGATACGAGCTGTAATGTTATCAGTGACATCTTTAAACAGTCAGGCTTGAAGCGTACGTCTAACTCGTGTGGTAAAACCAAGACGACTTGCGGTAAATCAAAAAACGTACATAACATTGCATCTGAAAGAATCCACAGGACCAACCTTCAGGATGTTGGAAGACGACGTGGACCACTCTCTCGTCCTCGTCAATCGTGACGTCATCCACAACACCGCCGCCATTACGAGGACTCTCAAAGTGATGCAGGAACAGATCCTGTGTCAGGGGAACCGTCTCTCCCACCGTCACCTCCACTGTTCTCTGGGCTTCTCTCTTCTCTTCTACCATGACAAGGGAACCCTTGAAGCTAACCTTTTCCTGTTCAAACCATCTTCTCCTACATTCTCTTAGATATGTCTGAGCTTTCAAACGTAGCAAGAGCGTCCTTCCTGGCGACACTTTCCACAAATAAATTGCCAGCTGCTTTCGGTGCAGATTAAGATTTTTCTCTGAATAGATTTTGCTGTTGTCACCTTTTTACTTGACTAAATGTTTTAACATAGAGGGGGAATCGAGACGAGGGTCGTGGTGTGTGTGTGTGTGTGTGTGTGTATGTGTGTGTGTGTGTGTGTGTGTGTGTGTGTGTGTGTGTGTGTCTGTGTGTGTCTGTGTGTGTGTGTAGAGCGATTCAGAGTAAACTACTGGACCGATCTTTATGACATTTCACATGAGAGTTTCTGGGAAATATATCCCGAGAAGTCTTTTTCGTTTTTTCGATAAATGTTTTTGATGACGTCATATCCGGCTTTTTGTAAAAGTTGAGGCGGCACTGTCACACCCTCATTTTTTTTAATGAAATTGATTGAAATTTTTGTCAAGCAATCTTCGACGAAGGCCGGACTTTGGTATTGCATTTCAGCTTGGAGGCTTAGAAATTAATTAATGAGTTTGGTCATTAAAAATCTGAAAATTGTCATTAAAATTATTTTTTAATAAAACGATCCAAAAACAATTTCATCTTATTTCTCATCATTTTCTGATTCCAAAAACATATAAGTATGTTATATTCGGATTAAAAACAAGCTCTGAAAATGTAAAATACAACAATTATGATTAAAATAAAATTTCCGAAATCAATTTAAAAATAATGTCATCTTATTCTTTGTCGGATTCTAATTAAAAAAATATATAGATATGATATGTTTGAATTAAAAACAAGCTCAGAACGTTAAAAAGAACAGAGATACAGAAAATACTGCTCAGCGCTATTCTGACTAGTCAATGTCACCGCCTTTGCCACGAGCGGTGGACTGACGAAACTACGAGTATGCGGTCTTGGTGAAAAAAATGCAGTGCGTTCAGTTTCATTGTGTGAGTACGACAGCTTGACTAAATGTTGTATTTTCGCCTTACGCGACTTGTTCTATTTACAAAATTAAGTAGAAGTGCATTGCCAAGGCACTGCATACCCCCAGCGAAGGACAAATCGCCTGTCTCTCTCTCTCTCTCTTTCTCTCTCTCTCTCTCTCTCTCTCTCTCTCTCTCTCTCTCTCTCACATACACACACACGCGAGCGCGCGGACACACACACACACACACACACACACACACACACACACACACACACACACACGCAAATACACGTTCACACACACACACACACACACACACACACACTCACACACACACACACACACACACACACGCAAAAACATGTTCACACACACACACACACACACACACACACACACCACACACACACACACACACATCATCCATGCAAACAAAGCACACACTCACACTCACGTAGTCAGACAGACACCCACACATCCTTACATACACACTAACGCACGGACACACACGTCCACACAAACATATATGCACACACGCTCTCTCTCTCTCTCTCTCTCTCTCTCTCTCTCTCTCTCTCTCTCACACACACACACACCATTCATGCACACAAAACACCCACGCACATAGTCAGACACACACAAGCACCCTTACAGGCCACACTCTCTCTTGTTCTCTTTCTCACTTTGCAACGGAAGCAGCCAAGCTGTTGTCTGTTTGGAATAATTACGACCAAGTCGAATAACATTTTTATCACCTGAAAAGCTCGAGTGTATCGGTATTGGTTTGTTGGATGTTTTACACGGGAAGAAAAATATCTTTCATTTTGCATTCTTGGCTCGTATTTCTGGTAAACGTTTTATCTACATACAGGTCTTCTCATTGTCCGAACGTCTGCAAAAAGCTTGAACATCTTACTGCAAACTGAAGCCATCCGATCAGAAAATTGAAAATGTCACAAAATGCCTTGCCAGTACCGTGAAATCCCTAGCAAACGCCCAGTATCTAGCAAACGCCCAGTATCTAGCAAACGCCCAGTATCTAGCAAACGCCCACCCCCCACTTTTGGCCAAAAGTTGTGCAGAGCCACCTAGCAAACGCCCACCCCGGTTTTTGTTTAAAAAAAAGAAGTTTTGTGTCTCCTTTATTTACGATTTAACGTCGTTCCACTTTTATTGAGTGTATAACACTTCTCTCCTTGACAAGCACTTGCCTTCTATGTTCAGCCATGCCGAAGCACAAATCCTATACAGTGTAATACAAACTGAAAGCCCTGAGATAGATTAACAAGTCGCGTAAGGCGAAATTACTACATTTAGTCAAGCTGTGGAACTCACAGAATGAAACTGAACGTAGTCCGCCGCTAGTGCAAAAGGCAGTGAAAGTGACGAGCCTGTTTGGCGCGGCAGCGGTTGCGCTGTGCTTTATAGCACACTTTACTGTACCTCTCTTCGTTTTAACTTTCTGAGCGTGTTTTTAATCCAAACATATCATATCTATATGTTTTTGGAATCAGGAACCGACAAGGAATAAGATGAAATAGTTTTTGAATCGATTTCGGAAATTTAATTTTGATCATAATTTTTATATTTTTAATTTTCAGAGATTGTTTTTAATCTAAATATAACATATGTATCTGTTTTTGGAATCAGAAAATGACGAAGAATAAGATTGTTTAATAAAAAAATAATTTTAATTACAAGTTTCCGATTTTTAATGACCAAACTCACTCATTAGTGTTTAAGCCACCAAGCTGAAATGCAATACCAAACCCCGGCCTTTGTCGAAGATTGCTTTGCCAAAATTTCAATCAATTTAATTGAAAAATGAGGGTGTGACAGTGCCGCCTCAACTTTTACAAAAAGCCGGATATGACGTCATCAAAGGTATTTATCGAAAAAAAGAAAAAAAAAGGCCGGGGATATCATACCCAGGAACTCTCATGTCAAATTTCATAAAGATCGGCCTAGTAGTTTAGTCTGAATCGCTCTACACACACACAGACACACAGACACACACACACACACACACACACACACACACACACACACATACACCACGACCCTCGTCTCGATTCCCCCCTCTATGTTAAAACATTTAGTCAAAACTTGACTAAATGTAAAAACGAAGCTGCAGGTATGTGCCCGCGAGTTTTCTGTTGACAGGAAAAGAATGAAAGAGTCGAGAGAACACAGAGACATTCTAGAATAGCAATACGGGAAAGAAAAGGAAAAAGAAAGTTGTCTGAAAGGCACAGTGCAGCTCACAGCCTTCGTTTTGCGTTTTTGTTGCAGCTGAGTGCATTTACAGTTCAAAAATCCTCCTATGGTAGTAAAACAAACCCAAAACTACCCAACGACGACATCTGTGAAGCTCGACAGTTTCTTGTTCACGCGAGTGCATAAATTAACCTACTTATTACGTGGTGTTTGGTCGGAGTTCGATTCAACTGAGTGATTCCGGCCTCCATTTTGTTTTACACAAACTCATGATGATGTCTGACATAGTTTGCTAGTGACGTGTCTTTTTGTGCATGATGTGGTGATCTACCTGATCTAAATTTAGATCCAAAAATAGGTCAAGACCAGCCGGGTCCGAGTACGAAATTAATTCGTAAAAAAATCGCAGTTCTTGACTCTTTGGGTGCAAGTCAATGAAACTTGGTAGTTCTTCTAACGGATAGCTGCCTGAGGTATGACTAAAAGCCCCAGGGGCTCCGTGCACCTGGATTTGACAAGTTGAGTACCTTGAAGGACCGCCAGTTAAGTTACATCTGAAGAAGTTGACCAAGGTGTGATGGAATACTTGGAAAGGGAACGCGCTGAATGGCGTGGGAGAACATACGACCTTAAACGATCGTTACGTCCTCAAGTTTCTCAGGTGCGCAATTTCAAACGCCATGGATGGTTCCCAAAATGATAAAATACTTGAGGGGTTTCCAGATGAAATTGGCGCTATCCTGCCTCGCGATCACGGCAATGGATATGCCCCAGAAGAAGCTGAGAGTTGAGACGACAGTGAAGACGATGATGTTGACTTCGAAGGACTAGAATGAGCCCACGATCATTAACCAAGCCAGAGAAGAAACTGTGTTTGTGCTTACGTTATTCTGAGAATTAGAAGAATCAAAGTCACTTGTGTTCTTCTTTTTTTCTTCTTTTTTTCTATCACAGTTGATCTTTATTTGTGTAAACAAACGGTGTGTTTATTTTTCATTAAAATTGCATAAATCACATGGTTGTAATTGTATCACTTTTTTTCTCGTGAAAATGGGATGACACTTTATCTTGCAAAGGGGTGTATACCTAGCATTAGATTTCGGGTAAAAGTAGGGGGTGGGCGTTTGCTAGGGATTTTACGGTACATGTACATTCATTAAAACATAAATG